>NW_015551032.1:1723469-1725200 GCF_001515605.1 Sinocyclocheilus anshuiensis | reverse complement strand
TATACATTAAATATAGATGATTCTTATTAAAGTTACTAAGTGATTCAGTCAAGAGCAGTGAGTGATTTTCTCCTTTTTTTTGTTTGATTAACATTTATGACGCAGTCGGCGGCTGCAGGTTTACACTGTTGCTTTAAGATCTGACGCATAGATGAAATATTTTGACACATCTGTATTTCTCCCAACTGTTCAAGTTCACTTAAGACAAAACCGACTGCATTTACATGAATAGTCTCCAAGATGGGCGTTTTGACATAACTTTTCGTGTGTGTAGCAATAACAGAACTTAAGAGAACTTAAGTGAAAGAACTTGGCATTTGCACGCTGACTGATGGGCGCTTTATTCTGTGAGCATGCTTTCGGTGTGTGAACACAGAAACCCGTCGGCTTTCAAGTACTGATCAAAACTTAAAAGCACATGCAAATACTGAATATCACTTTCGTGATAATGCATCGAGTCAGTGACATTTCCGTCAACTGTCCCTTGGACTCTGACATATTTTCCGAGTCCGAAAGGCTCGAGTCTGAGTCAAGTCCGAGTAAAAATGCATCCGAGTCCGTGACAAGTCCGAGTCCTTTAAAAAAAACTGTACTCGAGACCGGACTCGAGTCCGAGTACCCCAACTCTACTACATCGCGCGCAATACAGTCCGGTAGCCTAGGCCTTTGGTTAATATAATAATTTAATAATGTAATAATTTCTATAATAATTATATTTCGCACATCGTGAACAGTGAGCTTGCTCTGCCTGCTACAGTATTTTCTTCTCCTTGCATTGTGACCTCTGCCAGGTATGAGACGTAATCCTCATTATTCTTTTATCATTATTTGATCCCAGTATACATTTACCCACCTAGTGGAAGTTACATAATAATGAGTGACATATGAACAGCATTTACCAGTTGCGTAATTCAAACCGGTTTACCGTTTGATCCGGTATATCACCCAGCACTACTGACAATAATAAGAAAAGTTTCTTGAGCACCAAATCATGTGAAAGATGAATTTCTGAAGGATCGCGTGACTGCAGACTGGAGTAATGACTGCTGAAAATTTGATGAATGAGCACTGTTGAACCTAGATTGCTGGGCAGATTCACAGTCTGTCCTTCAGCAGTCAATCAGTTAAGCAACTACTCGTGAAAGCATAAAAAAAATCCATGTAGTCTGTTGAAGGCATTTTCCAGAAATCAGATTGTTTATATTACAGGTCTGTATTTTCTGTGAGGTGATTACCTTCTCTATCCCACACAGAGCATACCTATTTCCACCTGGAAGCTTTTCAAATATGTGACAGACTTGAATATCACAGCACCTCTATATCCTCTGCATGACAGTGTAATTCCTCCTGCCCTGCGGCCATGTCTACAAAACTCAGACAGTTTACATGTTCATGTAGCTACACCTACGAAAAAAGGGCTTTGCCAAGAATTTGTGCATTCATTACACCTTCACAGTTAACCCTTTTAATGTTTCCCTAGTCAATCCCAGCACTACTGTAGTTCAACAACCCATGCCACTAGAACTTGTGCGAACAGTTTAAAGTATAGCTGTCAGTTTACATTTTCATCTAGCAAAAGTAATAAAAAAATAAATACAAAAAATCTACTGAATTCTACTGAAGAAAAAAGTCACCTACATTATGGGTGGCCTAAGGGCAGGGCTGGACTGGGACAAAACATCGGCCCAGGCATTTTTTGGTCCAGGCGGCCTACCACCATTTATATATATA
>NW_015551032.1:1715198-1722723 GCF_001515605.1 Sinocyclocheilus anshuiensis | reverse complement strand
GACACTGAAGAATGGAGTAATGATGCTGAAAATTTAGCTTTGATCACAGAAATAAATGACATTTTAATATATATTTAAATAGAAAGCAGTTGTTTTAAATAGTAAAAAAAAAATCACAATATTACTGCTTTTGCTGTATTTTGGATCAAATAAATGCAGGTTTGGTGAGAAAAGACTTCTTTAAAAAACATAAAAAAATATTACTGTTCAAAAACTTTTGACAGGTAGTGTATGTATCACACTCATATCACATCTAGTTGTTTTGGATAAGAATAAAACGTCAGGTCCGACAATATCGTGTCTTTTTTAATTTAAATTTAGATTTATTCGCATTGGCCCATGGAAACCTCTAGTCGGCCCCTTAAGTGCGTCGGCCCACCGGGAAAATGCCCGGTATGCCCGATTACCAATCCAGCCCTGTCTAAGGGCGAGCAAACAACAGCAAATTTTCATTTTTGGATGAACTAATCCCTTTAACCTCTACAATGTGTATTACCAGGGCTGGGTATTGACACAAATTCCACGATTCGATTCCATTTAGATTTCGACCCACAAGCTTGCGATTCATTTATATTCATATTCACTTCGATTTTGATTACTTTGGATATATATCAGGTACAGTACAAGGCAAATCTTCTCAAGGAAAAAAAAACACAACTAATTAGGGCTGAAATTAATATGCAACATTATCGACAATAAAAAAAGTAAAAAAACAAGTATTTTTGCTGTCAATTTGTTTGGGAGGAAAACAAACTTTTTGAATTTTTTTGAATCTTCTGTAGCTTCTGAAGGGCATTACTAAATGAAAAAAGAAAAAGATATTTAGGCAAAATAAGAAAAATGTGCACATCTTCATCCGGCCCTCCAGGAATTTAAATTGACCCTGCTCTAAAAGGAAAAACAGTGCATTAAGTGTGAACAGAAACTTTTGAACAGAATAAAGATGTGTACATTTTTCTTATTTTGCCTAAATATCATATTTTTTAATTTAGTACTGGCCTTCAGAAGCTACAGAAGATACTTAGATGTTTCTCAGAAGACAAAATAAGTTCAGTTTACCCTGATCTTCAGTTTCAAAAAGTTTACACCCCTGGCTCTTAAAGCATCGTTTTTCCTTCTGGAGCATCAGTGAGCGTTTGAACCTTCTGTAATAGTTGCGTATGATTCCCTCAGTTATCCTCAGTGTGAAAAGATGGATCTCACAATCATACTGTCATTGTTGGAAAGGATTCAAATACACAAAAGAATTTGTGGGACCTGAAGGATTTTTCTGAAGAACAGCGGGCAGTTTAACTGTTCAGGACAAACAAGGGACTCATGAACAACTATAACAAAAAAAACAACAAAAAAAAACAGCTGTGAATCATCCAGGTAACAAAACAGTATTAAGAATCAAGCACATGTAAACTTTTGAACGGGGTCATTTTCATAAATTCAACTATTATTTTCTCTTGTGGACTATATGTAAATGTATTTTATGTGAAATATCTTATTCAGGTCAGTACTAAATGAAAAAAATAGCGTATTTTGTATGATCCCTCGTATTTTGGTAAAAAAAATAATGAACATTTTGCAGATTCTGCAAGGTGTATGTAAACTTTTGACCTCAACTGTATATTTAACAAAATGCTCCTCTCTAGAGTTAATTTTTCTGGCTGACTGACAAGTTTATGGTCACTGAATATGTTTTTTTCTGAGGTAAATATGATGTTACGTGACATTCTATTTTTTACAAGCTGTTATATTGATGTCTTTCCACGGTTGAAACACTGATTGAGTGATTACATGAGACAGGATACGGATTTCGATAAGTTGTACTCTTTCTTTTAACATACCATTGGATGTTCATTCATGTTTATTTCATGCTGCAACTGGTATTAAAGCAGAGGAGATGATCAGTTCACGTGTGCTTCATGCTGCCGCTCCTCTTGAACTGAGGCGCTACAGAGATCTGTCACTACACATTAAACGGCACCAAAACGGTATTTATTGTTTGAATATTGTAATAACATGGACAGAATTTGAAATCTGAGATTTGTTTCATATCAGAAGTAACAAAGCACAAAGCTTATTGCAATTTATTGGATGGGAAGTGCACTACAATGTTCCGTTCATTAACTGAAAACAGGACAGACTAATCGATTCTTGAGATTTAAGAATCATTATCGTTTCAGAAAAATGAGAATCGATTAAATCAAGAAATCAATATTTTTTTACCCAGCGCCCTATATAGTATGCCATGGCAGTTACTTCAAGCTGATAATACTGTTGACACTCTTTTGGCTGAGTAACACCAAAGTCTGATGATCTAGATTCAGGGGCCAAGCTACACTCAAACCCATACAGGTGCTAAGTCCTAGAGTAAGTCAACTTGAGGTCTTGTATGTAATCATGTATGTGAAAGTACCTTGCTTCGACTTTACATAAAAATCTAGGCCATGTTGTTAGAAGAGTGAGGACTAATCCTTTCGTGAGTGTCTGGTCATAAGTGCTGAATGTAGGTGAACTGGCATCTGTTTGCCATGAACACTAGCCTGAATTAACTCCAATTTGACGTGGTGGAGCACAAGAGAGACTTACCTATGAGACAGCTAAAGACGATTTATAGAATTCAATGACGTTTCATTAAGCCCTAAAAGACAAAAAAAAAAACATTTTGCAGAGATGTTTTTATGTTGTAATGATTTTAACTCAACACTTTTACCCTCTCCAGGATCATCAACAGTTATGAACTGTCATCAGGGTAGACAGCATATTTAGTTAACATTAGTTGGTGAGAATGAACATCGTATTGTTTGAAAAATGCCTTGGTATTGATTATCGAACCAATGCAAAATTGAATGGCTGTGTTCTAGTAGACAAAAAACCCTCAGACATCATATAAAACTTTAAAACAGTAAAACTCATTGAACAAACTGAACTTTGCATCACAGCCTCATTTTCATTCGCCTAAACAAATATGATGTCTAAGGCCTATGGCTTGTGTAAGCAGTTGTCTACACATAGCAAATGTGATAGTCTGACAGACAAGTTCAGAAAATGTCTGGGCAGTTAAAGCGTTTGCACCTGATTTGCACTTTGACATCTATAATTGAAGACAAATTTTGAAACTGCTGAAAAGTTGCACAAAATTGCATACAATTTTTACAGTAATCATATCAAAAAAGAGAGTACAGTTTAAACCGCAGGACAGTTTAAAATCACAGTACCTAAAAGATACACTTTTCTTTAATTCCTAAACGTAACTTAAAAAAAAAGCTTGTGCACATGTTGTGTGTCAACTAGGCATTTACAGTACTAGTCTTGTTTTAGTTTTCTTAATCAATAAAATACAGGTGTCAGTTCAGAAAAATTAGTTTATCACGTTTCCTATGACCTTTATCAGCTCAGAGGACACAATGAAAAGCCACTCAGTTTGCCTTATTAGGTCAGTGTAATGGACACAGCGGTGTCGCGAAGATCTGTGAGGGAGAACATCATTGGACCAGGTCTGGCAGGAAAGACACTATAGCCCTGCCCTTGCTCATCCCGGGTCACCGGACGCACCGATTACTGGCCGGCCCTTGACACAGCAAAGCCGGGTGCTTTCATCTGTGCTGGTGGCTCTTCCCCAAAGCTCTGTTATAGGATTCACGTTTGTAATTAGTGCAGATCAGAGTCAATTAGCTTTTGGCGAGCTGCCCTGATGTCACATGGCACCTGCTTTGCCTTGATGGTACCTGACAGCATCGCAGATCAATGATGACCATGCAGGAGGTCTTCCAGAAACAAACCTCAACCGACCATGGAAAACATGCAAAGGAAGCATTCTAGAGCAGTAAAAGTAACACTGTATGAGCATGCATGCAAGTGTATTTTAGTGCATACAAGTATATTTATTTACAAAGAAATTCTTTGCAATCTACAGAGACCCGCACATGACATGCAAGAAACATAAATAAATAGTGGGCACGATTTAATAATTCATTACCTCGATTAACTAGATTGTGCACGATTTATTAATTTGTTCCTTCTATTAACTAGATTGTGTGCACGATTTAATAATTTGTTCCTTTGTTTTAAGTAAATTGTGTGCACGATTTATTAATTCGTTACCTCGATTTACTAGATTGTGCTCAAGATTTAATCATTTGTTCCCTCGTTTTAAGTAAATCGTGTGCTCGATGTAATAATTTGTGCCCTCGTTCTAGGTAAATCGAGGGAACGAATTATTAAATCGTGCACACGGTCTAGTAAATCGAGGGAACGATTTAATAAATCATGCGCACGATCTAGTAAATCGAGGTAACTGTCATGTCGAGGTTAGGATGAAGCACTCAAAGCAGGGATAATCAAACCAGAACAGAACATAAACATGACATTTCGCCCCCCTCCCGGAAGGCGCGTCCTGGTGCCCATACCAACAACACAGGGGGTGGGAGGGTGGGCGCCTTCCAGGCGGTACCAGATCCAGGCACCATGGCGGATCAGGCAGTCCGGGGAGCCATGGCGGAGCGGGCAATTTAAGGGGTCATGGCAGAGTGGGCAGACTAGGGAGCCATGGCAGAGCAGGCAGTCCAGAGAGCCATGACGGAGCAGGCAGACTAGGGAGCCATGGCGGAGCAGACAGCTTGGCAAGCCATGGTGGAGCTGGCAGACTAGGAAGCCATGGCGGAGCGAGCAGACTAGGGAGCCATGGCGGAGCTGACAGTTCAGGGGGCCATGGCGGAGCGACCTCCGTGGCCGTGGCCTTGGCCTCGGCACTCAGCACATCCTCTACAGCCGGAGCCCTATAGCCCCCCCAAAAACTGAAGCCCTCCTTGGGCTGGACGTGGGAACTGGAACCCTTTCAGGAGCGGACTCAGGGGCTGCAGCCGACACTGGAGCGGACTCAGGGGCTGGAGCCCACAGTCTCTTCCTCCGCATTCTCCTTTTTTGAGCTGAGGTGAAAGAGACAGCTGCTGTCAGCTGAGGGCTTGGGAGTGAATTGGCCAGCAGGCTTGACACTGGAGCGGCCGGCAGGCTTGACTGCTGAGGAGCCGGTGGGCTTGACAATGGAACAGTCGGAGGGCTTGATTTCGGAGCAGCCGCCAGGCTTGACTTCGGAGCGGCCGGCAAGCTTGACGGTGGATGGATGGGACTAATGGGTGATGCTTCTGAGCTGGCAGCGAGGTGACGGGATCTGCTGAGGAACCGAGCCAGGTTGATGTAATCGGGCAGGGTCCACCTGGACCCAGCCAGTGGAATCCGCTTAGCGATTCCCTCATCCAGACCACCCCAGAAACAGTCCACTAGAGCCCACCGGTCGAGGGAAGTCTGCTCAGAGCAGGTCAGGAATTCGAGGATGTACTCCTCCAGCGGACGGCCGTCTTGATAAACTGAACAAAAACGCTCAAGGGGATCCATTTGAAAAACCAAAAGAAAACACTGAGGGAAAAAAAACGGGAAAATAAAGCGCAGAGTAGATTGCTGCTCACTTAGTATTGGTCTGGCGTTCTGTCGCGTCGAGGTTAGGATGAAACACTCAAAGCAGGGATAATCAAATCAGAACAGAACATATACGTGACAGTAACAAATTAATAAATCGTGTCCACGATTTATTTATTTATTTTTTTGCATGTCATGTGCGGGGCTTCGTAGTAATCTACTGCAAAGCACCATAAACTACTAGTTTCAATAATTATTGCAAACTTAAAAAATAAAATGTGATCCTATAAATGCAATTTAACCTGGTCTTTACATTCAAACCTTTAAAAAAATCATGCAATTACATCAAAATTAAAAGCTGGATCTGCTACAATGTTAAATTTTTTCCTCAGTGGCTTGATTTTCTCAATACTAGATTAGCTAGATTAGGATGGTCTCCATGCCTGATCAAGCTGGTCTTTAACTAGCTGGACTCCAAAACAGCTGAAGAAGTTCCCAAACCCCCCCCCCCACAAAATACATCAAAATTAAAAGCTGGATCTGCTACAATGTTAAATTTTTTCCTCAGTGGCTTGATTTTCTCAATACTAGATTAGCTAGATTAGGATGGTCTCCATGCCTGATCAAGCTGGTCTTTAACTAGCTGGACTCCAAAACAGCTGAAGAAGTTCCCAAACCCCCCCCCCACAAAAAAAAACAGCCAACAGACTGACCTGACCAGGCTGGGAGACCAACTGAAATCGCTTAGCATGTGGCATTCCCTGTTTCAACATCCCAAATGTGGTTGTCATGTGGCTGTGGCATGATGGGAGTTAGGTTGGAAAAGTAGCTTGGTTTAGGGTTTACATTACATTAATTATGATTTTACATGAATGATATTTGATATAGTATATGAACAAATATTTGTAGAAGCATCTCCAATAATGGAGATGATGCTCACAAGGCCCTTTTTTCAATAATCGAATGAAACATGCCTAAAACAGGGCTGCAATATAGCAGAACTCAAAAGAACCACTTGTAACCCCATGTAACATCCTGCAGCCTTCCTAATTACATCTTCTTGTTATGTGAATAACAAGAGAATATGAGAATAAACATTCCGCCAATCCTCCAGTGTTCATAAAAAAAAAAAAGATGCAAAGCAAACAGTCTAGACGTAGAGGTCGCAAGCCAGGCATGTTCTGGCAGCACACCTCTTCTGAAAAAGTGTTTTGCATCTGGATGACTTGTGGAAAGTGGAGACAAGTCGAGAATGTAATTATGAATGCCAAATGAGAAAGCACTTCGAGGAAGCGCTCAAGTCTTTCCTGTTCCTGTGGTAGCAGCAGTATACAGGGGGATGCCACATCCTGAACATGAAAGAATTAAAATGAGTGATCCAGATGATGCACCCCGTCAAAACTTTGTTAATTACTACACAAAACAGCATCAAAACAAATATTATTGACTTGATCTACATTGCAGTGAGGTTGAGATATACAAAACACATTAAGAAGAAGAGTCATTTACGCAATACATAATTATGCAGGAATCATAAATAGAATGTTATGTAAATATCAATTAAATATAAACCACATTCATTTAATCTCAAATATACAAGCAAACTAAATTCCAGTGCATTTCCTGCTCCTGGTGTTAAATGATTATGCTGGCTTGAGAAAGCCAATATATTGTTACACTATTTAAACTTAGTATTATTATTATTCCACCGCGATTCACTCTGGCAAATCTGTCTAGCATATGGCATTCCACAGCGGTTTGTCAATATATTTAAAGGGATCATATGATGCGATTTCAATTGTTCCTTTCTCTTTGAAGTGTTACAAGCTCTTGGTGCATAAAGAAGATCTGTAAAGTTGCAAAGACTAAAGTCTCAAATCCAAAGAGATATTCTTTATAAAAGTTAAGAGTCAACCACGCCTACCTAAAATGGCTCGTTCTAACACGCCCCCCACGTCTACGTCACGATGTGGGAAGATTTGCATAATGCCGCCCAAATGTTCACGCAAAGAAAGAAGGCATAACTTTTATTCTCGCTGTAGTATTGTTGCTGCCACTATGTCATTAAGACGCTGTGTTTCGTTGTGAAAGCAAAACTACTTTGTTTGGCCTTCCAAAA
>NW_015551032.1:1714728-1714971 GCF_001515605.1 Sinocyclocheilus anshuiensis | reverse complement strand
TGCTGGTCGCTGAGGAAATACATCAACTTCGCGCTGTGGATCGCCGGATCGGCTTTCACCATGGACGAAGCGGCTCCTTCGTCGAATCCTCCGGCCGCCGCTCACTCTAGCCCCGCTGGCCTCCGCTCACTCTAGCCCAGCCTCCGCTCAACTCTAGGCCGGCCGCCGCTCACTCTAGCCCCGCCGGCCTTCGCTCACTGAAAGCGAAACTACTTTGTTTGGCCTTCCAAAAGAGGACACAAC
>NW_015551032.1:1710964-1714540 GCF_001515605.1 Sinocyclocheilus anshuiensis | reverse complement strand
GGAGAGGAGAAACAATAATGTACAGTATGTGGAAAATAATGTGTTTTTTTAACCTTAAACAGCATAAACACATTTCATTACACCAAATACACAAAATAATGTTCTTTTTAGTAACATCATATGACCCCTTTAAGATCATCTATCATAACTCAAGGTGTTGTGTACGAACTGACATGGGAACATCTGAGTTTTTCGATGTTGTGACAGGTGTCAGGCAGGGGTGCATTTTGTCACCCATGTTGTTCCTGCTTGCCATAGACTATGTCATGCGGAAGACAACAAGTGGAGATGAATGTGGTATTTCATGGACAGAGCAAACAAGGCTCGCTGATCTAGATTTTGCTGATGATATCGCACTACTAGCAGAGTCACGGGAGAAGCTACAGGAACTTACCACCTGGTTAGAAAGATCTGCACTTAAGATCGGGCTGCGGATCAACGTCAAAAAACCCAAGTGATATAAATGAGCGGGGAGGATGAAGATCTACTGATGCCAATTACCATTGGCAACCATCCACTCATGGATATAGACCGGTTCACATACTTGGGCAGTGTTATCGCACAGGATGGCGATGCAGAGCCAGATGTAACCCAACGCATCGGCAAAGCAGCCAATGTGTTCCATAGGATGCATAACATCTGGATGTCACCCAGCATTAACACATCACTCAAGATCCGCCTCTATATGTCCATTGTGGTACCAATGGCAATCTATGTCTGCGAGACCTGGAAAAACACGGTGCTCTTTGGCCACAAGCTAGACGTATTCCACCAACAGTGTCTCAGATGCATTCTCCGTGTCACATACCACGACCATGTTACAAATGAAGAGATTTTACGCAGGGCTAAAACCCACAGACTTTCCTCCATTGTGTCTGAGCGTCGTATCAAACTGGCAGGTCATATCCTGCGGCAACCAGAACAATGCCTAGCAAAAATTGCACTGACATGGATGCTACCCAATGGACGTTGAAGACGAGGAAGGTCAAAGAAGACCTTGCAAAGTACATTTAAAGAGGATTTAAAGCGAACTGGCGTTAAATGGGAAGAAGCCATAACCCATGCAGCCAATCGCAATCAGTGGAATTTGCTTGCTGCCCAATGTGCCCTGTAGTACAGACAGCCCTATAAGTGATTATTATTATTATTATTATTATTATTATTATTATTATGAGACTACATTTTTTGACTGTAACTCCTCCTAGAGCTTTAATGCTACAAGCACCAAACTCGGCACAGACCTTTTGGAAGCCTTGACAATTTGAACTTTTTTTTTAACCCCAAATACATTTTTTTAAACAATTTTAAACCCAAAATTTAGTTTTCTTTTTTTTGTTTTTGCATCTTCTTGTGCTTGAAAGGGCAAATACACCTTTCCATTTTGATCTTTCAAGTTTAGTACTCGCACAGTTTTCTGTGCGCACAGTGCACACACAGAGAGCAGTGAATTGAGATCTCTTTTGCATCTTCTTGTGCTTGCCTAACAAATACATTCAAAATTGTATACATTAAAGATTGTGTCTTGGCGAGTATCTTTGAAAACGGTCTGTAATGTCGCAAGTGAACAGAAAGAGTTGAGAAAGAAATTGGATGTGTATCAATATATTGGATTTGTGCATTTTGTCTTAAAGTGACTGCAGCCTGATTAACAAGTTGCTGTCTGTCTTTGATGTTAATCCAAACAAAGAAAAAAGAGAGAGAGAGAGAGAGAGAAAGAGAGAGAGAGAAAATCACTCATTGCTCTTCACTGAATAACTTTGGTTACTTTAACAAGGATTACTCTATTTAATGAAGAATATGCAATTTTATTTTACATTTGATTATTCAATTTCTGTACCTGAACACCTACTATTGTGCTATTGCTTATACTTTGTTCATTTGTCCTTGTTGCTGACTCGATCCAGAATTATGAAATTTAGCTGATTTGGCTCTTTTAAGAAAGAAAAAGAAAAGAAAAAATGGCGGCGCGTTCACACGCTGCGGTGTATATTTGTATAGTTGTATTTTATATTTAATCTGTATATCTGTATTTATGTTCTACTGTTAGTGTTATCTGTATGCACCAAGGGTCTGAGAGTAACGCAATTTCAATTCTCTGTGTGTATGTGCTGTACATGTGGAAGAATTGACAATAAAATAAAGCAGACTTGACTTGACTTGACTTGACTTGACTTTTGACTCAAGCTGTCCATTCAGGCTTTCTCAAGCCAACATCAAAGTTTGATCACAAACTTTAGCCTCTAGTTTCAGTTTGTAGTACTACTTTTCTCATTTATGTTTGTCTGTATTTTTACACTAATATCTGAACTACCAGATCAAACTGAAATTGAATAAAATTAAAACAACTTATAAGTCTTATAAGGCAATCACTTTCTATAACTAGTTTTCATTGAGCAGCCTGGAACTTGACCAAAGCATGACTCAAACTGTTGCAGTACACTCACAACTATTGTCGTATTATTCCTAAGTGCCTGAACAATGATGCAAAAATTGTGGTACACTTAAAACCACTGTTCCAGAGTTAGAAACCTCTCAGTCCCCTGATGAGGTCATTTAAACTAAATCCAACAATAATCAATCCAATCAAACTGAACTTCCTAGTTAATCACAATAACAGCTCTTGAATTAAATGCAAGAGAAACAATCACCTGAACAACAATTTATGTAATTTCACTTTTTACTTCTCATAAAGTAATCGGGATTGATTTGAGGTATTGTTGAGGTTCTAAATGGGGAACAAACCATTGTAAGTATCTTTCACTGGCAACAAATGAATGAAACATGAAAAAGGGCTAGGTATAAAGAGCACAAATATGCGTCAGTCATCACAAATGACCACTTCTCTGAGGACCACACCTGATGAAACTTTGGATCACAGCTGGTTCGATCAGTGCCACCAAATAAGACTAAATTACAAAATACATAACTGGTCCATGCACAGTATCACTGTTTTATCAATATAGCTAGCAAATCTGTGGCATTTGGTTGAACTGAATCCGAGGAAAAGTGCATGAAGCCCAAACCACTGCACGATCCAATAAAATGGATGACAAATACATGCAAAGTAACTAAAATGTTGCTTTAAAAAAAGAGCATGATCATGTTTAAACATGTTACTAACATCTAAATTTGCTATTTTTATTTTTTAGATTATTTTTATTATTTTACAGTAAGTATATACTGGAATTAATTTATTATTATTTGGAAGTATATTCTATATAGAGCTTTTTGCTCACGTCAGAAGGTTAAAATTTGGCCCAGACCTGTGTGAATAGGTGTTAACAGGTTTTTGGAGCTTCATAAGAACAGTCTTATCCTCTTACTGTTACAGAGATATTTTAACCAGTGACTTCATTTCCTAAGGGCAAGTTATTTATTTTTCATTGGCGCAAGTTAAAAAATATAGATGTTAATCATTACCCTAAATTTTTGTCTCGGTTACGTATGGTAACCCTCGTTCCCTGAAGGAGGGAACGGAGACGTCACGTCGGACGACCGACGAAATTGGGATCTCGCTTAGAGAGACCAATCTACTTCGAGTGTAAACTAAACGAGCCAATGCACATTGGCATGCGA
>NW_015551032.1:1706822-1710882 GCF_001515605.1 Sinocyclocheilus anshuiensis | reverse complement strand
AACGAGGGTTACCATACGTAACCGAGACGTTCCCTTTCAGTCGGTCACTTCTCGACGTCACGTCGGATGACCGACGAAATTGGGATCCTACCGAAAGGCCACAGCTACTGCCCCTTCCAGTGTCTTGTGGAAGCCACCTGCGCCCCTACTTTTTGGCGTAGGCCAGGGCTTCATTGCTCTTTTAGGGGAAAAAGCTCTTTTAGCATGCTGAGGCGCACAGGGGAGATGATCATCTGCAACACAAACAGGGGGTAGTGCAGCCTGATGTGTGCAACCCACTCGACACGGGAAACCACCACCGCTGAAGCGCCGTACCGCCAACACGAAGAGCTCTCCAAGAGCGCGCTGAACTCGTTCAGTCTTCTTCTCTCAGTAGAGTAGTCAGGAGCAGAACGATGTGATCGCTCGGCTCCGATGCGAAAAGCTGAATATGCGCTGCATCTGCTGCCTACTTATACTCACGCTGTGATCAGCGGCAGCTGGATGCAATAATCGCATACCAATGTGCATTGGCTCATTTAGTTTACACTCAAAGTAGATTGGTCTCTCTAAGCGAGATTCCAATTTCGTCGGTCATCCGGCGTGACGTCGAGAGTGACCGACTGAAAGGGAACATTTTTTTCAGTGTGTATTGGTTTTGCAAAACCACCACTTTTGTATTTTTATTTTACTTGAAATGAACTGACCCTCATTTCATCATCACCCTGTAAGACAGCCTGTAAGACTATGAGCAGAATAACTCAATGTTGATCTTAACTAATAAATGAATTCAATGCACACTATCTCAAAATCAGTCATGAAGGGGGTTAAATGACCTTTAATAAACCTTTTACTACAGTTTTGTATTTATCTAATTACTTCACCTCAGAAAAGTTAAACCTTTTTCTCTGCAAAGAATAAATACTTTTGCTCTTGTCTAGACTACCTCATTAGATGGGTCAACTAACCGATATGTAGTCAACCAGACCACCATTAAAGCTTCTAACCCTTTCTCAATTCAAGTGGAAAACCAAACAGTTCCGTCTAGCGTATCTCACTGCCTGTTCAGGTCAACTGACAGATTAAAACAAAATATCATTTTCTATGGACAGGGTCAGAAAGATCAATGATCAAAAGAGGAGAGAGACCCTATATTAAAGATGATATCAACCCATTGATTTAAGAGGACCCAATAATACACAAAAAAATACCAGAAAAATGTGTTGTTCAAGATGACTCAAATCTTCTCCACATGGGGAATTGGTGGACCATCAAAAATCATCATCAAAAAAAAAAAAGAGCAGATAATAGCAACAAATCTCTGAAAATGTTTTATTTTATTTATTTATATTTTTGTTCCTGCAAACAACATTTCTAGAGCACATAAATAACGCACTGGTGGAACTTAGTCATAATGACGCACAAATTGACACTGACAGCTTTGGGGATTTTTAAGCTTCAATAAGTAAGGTGAAGGAAAAATATTTTAATTTTTGCATTTAAGAGTTAATGAATAATTTTTATATTTATATTAATTAAAAAAAAAATAGAATAAAGCTAAATTGAACTCAACTAAACTCAAAGCACAGAACTGAGATACAAACCGAATCTTGGGAAATGTAAACTGGTACACCCCTAATATACACACACGCGTACATAATAAACATGTACAGATATAAATACACAAACAAATGATAAACTATGAATATCGACTTTCTAGAGGGGGTTGTACCGTAGCGTGAGTAAAACATGGCTTCACTTCAGCACTTCAACACAACCACCCAGCACTGCACCCTCCTTTGAAGACTGTCTGATAGGACAGAAAATATTCTTCTGCATGTGCCAATGGAATCACATGTTTATCCACATCTGACTGAAAAAATAAAGGGATGTTTCAGACTTGGAATGAAATCCTGTCCACATCAGTCAAGATGCCGAGAGAAACAAAGACATTTCTGACCTGAAGTTTCTAGATTATAAATCTAACGCACAAGGAAAGAGTCGAATTCATGAATTTCCACATCCACACAACTCTTTTGGAAACAAATGACACAAACTAGCCTTGGTTTCTCAGGAAACATTAATGTCAAACACAGCAGATCCTTATGATTAATTATGTGTTTGAGGCAGTGGGTGCAGAGAATCAGGGTCTGTAAACTGAACTGTTGAATAGTCGTGTTGTGAGTTTTTTTATTCTAGTATGAAAAGTAGACAACACATACTGTAAACAAACACATATGTTGGCCAAAAGTTAGGACACAAAAAGTCCCAAAAGGTAGAGCTTTAATGCAGTTTGACAGCACAGTTGCTTGTGTAGTATTGCTTTGTCACAAATTCAGCTGGTAAACAACATCAGTTATAAATTTGGTTCACCGAAACCAGATGTGAGCTAATTCACTCCTCATAGAGGAGCATTTTGTACAGTCATCTGGACTTTGTTTGCACTTGGTATTAATATTCATCTTGGGTGATCCGATCACAAATGGTCAGCAATGAACACAGGTGTAAACAGGGTCCAAAATGCTTATTGATTTGATTAACCACATTCACAGAGAGTTGAAAACGCAAGTGATCACATGACATTTGTCATATAGATGCTAATCCAACCTAATGTACCCAGACAACATCAACAGTCCGCCTACTCGCCTGTCCATCAATCACTGTTAAAACCAGCGCTGTGTCCAAAATCACATACATTTAGAGTATGTGATGTATTCAGTGAAGACATTAAGTACAAAACCATTAGCAACAACTTTCTTGGATTTGATATATAAGTCAAAATCTGCTAAGATTTTTCTTTCATTAAAAAATTTAATATTTTATTAAAACTTGATAATAGCCTTAATCTTTTAACTTGGAAGATAGTGATCAAACTTCATTTTCATAAAAATCACCTTTTAAGTTCAGAGATATATTACATCAGCGTATAAGAGTCTAATTGGATTACTCAGGTAACTGTTCATCTATTGCCAAAATTATGAAAAAAAAAAGAAAAAAAAAAGTGAAGAACAGAAAATTATTGAAAATATTCAAATCAGGAATGTCAGAATCTCAATGTGTAGTTTGTGCTTAAAAAATGTCCATAAAAATATAATGTACAACATCCTGTTTCCGTCAGAAACCAACACATGACGGACGATGTTCATTAACACTGTAAAGTTTTTCAATCGGATTGGTGTTTATTTTCTTTAGCATACAGTGTGAAGTATTTCACTGAGTTCTCTGATCATACGGATTCAGTTTCAGCGAGTGAAGAACGAATTTAGAGTCACCTGCGTTATGTATGTTACAGTCTCTGACAGACAGCATGTTGAAGCCACTGAGGCTGCTATTTTCTCCTTCTCTGAAAGCAATTATGTAGTCAAAACATCCGGTAGTGTGGGTTTTCCAGGTAATGCATGTACTCCCTGGACTTCTGCTTCTCGTAAATACTTTTTTTGTAGTGAATTGTGAAGGTTAGTTTTTGACCGACATCAATGTTGTAATATTCTATAATATAAGATGTGGATTTGAAAATAGATGGATTGTAAGGTAATAATTATTTATTTCTTAGCTGGCAAATGATTGTCATGATTGATGCCCATGAGTGTGTTATGTCGATGTTTTTAGTTCTAATTTTTCAACTGACAGCCAACCTAAGATTTTGATGGACGTAATAACATGCATAAGGGGGAGCTACGTTCGATTTTTGGTTAATTAAAAAAAAAGTTCTGGAGACATTTGAAATGCTTTTTGTGTAGTTCATTATACTTATTTAATGGAATGAAGTTTATTTTGTGGCTTAAATAAATTACATGCTACTCAGAGACTGACTGTCACGATGCACACACACACGAGGAACGATCAGGAGCCCTCCCTGGGCTCAACGGGGAAACAGGAGCCCTCCCTGGGCTTAACTGGGGAACAGGAGCCCCCCCTGGGCTGACATCGGAAACAGGAGCCCTCCCTGGGCTCAACGGGGAAACAGGAGCCCTCCCTGGGCTCAACGGGGGATCTGGAGCCCACCGTGGGCTTAACTGGGGATCTGGAGCCCTACCTGGGCTTAACTGGGGATCTGGAGCCCTCCCTGGGCTTAACTGGG
>NW_015551032.1:1670935-1706775 GCF_001515605.1 Sinocyclocheilus anshuiensis | reverse complement strand
CTCAGGAACAGGAGCCCTCCGTGGGCTGAACTCGGGAACAGGAGCCCTTCCTGGGCTGAACTGGTGATCAGGAGCCCTCCGTGGGCTACACTCGGGAACAGGAGCCCTTCCTGGGCTACACTCAGGAACAGGAGCCCTTCCTGGGCTACACTCAGGAACAGAAGCCCTTCCTGGGCGGAACTGGGAATCAGGAGCCCTTCGTGGGCTATACTCAGGATCAGAAGCCCTTCCTGGGCTGAACTGGGGAACAGGGTCAGGGCATGGGAAGGCACATGGGGAGCAGGACACACACAAAACATGGAACAGAGTCTGACACTGACATGGTTGGCTTGTCAAAAATCTTACATTCAGCTGTAGCAAACTTTTGATCATGTTAATTTTCTTCCAGGAAAGGAGTGGTTTTGATGTACAAAGTTCTTATTGTCTCTTATAACACAAAAATCTTTCATTTAAACCCATGAAAATGCAAATCCTGTTTATAATGAAAAATCACTGTTTAAAACTGTTGTTCTGTTTTTAGCAGATTTTAACGGACAGAAAACTCAAACATACTACTCAGGTGATGTGCTGCGTTTTGCATGCTATATAGTAGGGAAGTATATATTTGGATGTACAGTAGGAAAAGTTTTAATCTTTGGCAGTTACACAAATCTTTAAAAGGCAATAACTAGCTGATTGAAGCTTTGAAAAAAAATCATGTTTACAAAACCAAAAAAATCATGAAAAATCAAAACATCATGTTTACAAAACCAGAGATCTTCCACCAAAATCTGATTAAACATGTTACTACCCTACTGAAAGAAATATACTAAACTGTTTACTATTGTAAACAAAATAAACACATTTATTTTGGGCTAAATATACTACAAATACATTTACATATTTATGTGCTTAATAAAAAATACCCTGCATTTGTACTTTTGGTATACTAAACGAATACTTAAAGTCTGCTAAATTAGAACAACTAATTGTGTGCTTAATGCACTTTAATTGTGCGGAAGTAGTGCTGAGGTCTAACTAAAGACATATTAAGTATATCTGATTGTGATAAATTGCAAGTATACTTCAGGTACACTTTAAACATCTTGCATTTAAAGACTGATATTTTACAGCGATCATCCAATCCTTATTAATGGTGATATTAAAATACATTTTAGGCATAATATTCAGAAATGTGCATTGTGCAATAGAGAAATACTCCAAATAAAGTTTAATTATCATTTTATATCAGTAAGTCTTAAGTGATGTGTCAATAATATGTTAATGGATTTGAAGTATACTTTGCATGAAATAAATTTATTTTTTATAAATTATGGCTTAGGTTTTTTTACCTGGTGCACACAACAATCTATCTCGTCTTACTACTAGTGATCAGATTCACATACTATTTAATTTCTTTGTTTAATCTTAAACTGTGCATCTGCGCACATTCTCAGCACTCTCATGATAAAAGTCCAGTTTCCACCAATTTCGGGTGATGCAGATTACAAAAAAAGCCAAATATCATCCGATATACTGGTCGACCACTAGATCAGATCATCTGAAAAGGATCTAGAAACTTGCAGGATGATGTCATCAGACCTGTAATGCACCTCTAGAACACCTCTGAAACCATGATTGATTTCCTCACAGCTGATCATATGATGTCTTCTTTATCCTAAGATGAGTTCTTCAGCCCAACATTTGAGCATTCATGCAGGAAACCTTCATAAAACAAGAAACAGTGCATCAAGGCAAAACATCTACACAGCCTGCTTTGTTGAGGTGTTATATCAACATATGACGCCCCTCTCTCTGCTCACTTCCTCCTTGGGCCCCAACAGCAGGAGGTTGGTGTCAACAAGGAATTCCGTCCCATGAATATTTCCCCTCCTGAAAACAAGTCACACACAGGGCCCTAGTGAGGCCTTTACAGGTCCAATGAGTCTTTTAAACTTCACTGCGGCAATGTAAAAACGAGACGTCGCCAACATTATGCCATAAAATGATACCGGGTGGTGCTAATAACTAGCTTGCAACAACACAGAATGCTCACGCTGGGGCTGCTTCGCTTGGGAAAACCTATACACAACTTATCTTTAAAACTATTGATCAGCAAGAAATAATATCGGTCACATTTCAGAGTAAAAATGATTTCAGGTGTTATAAACATATGTCCCATGTACAAAACATCTAAACTGCTGCTCCATACATTAAACAGGACCTGTGTGTCTGTAAACAGCATTTAGTGTGACATGAATCAACCCACCACAGTCCAGAAAAGTTTTTCAATGGCAATGAGTTGTTAACGTCACAGTTAGCTACGTTCAAATTTAATTTTAGCTTTAGACTTTGTGATGAAAGCTCAAATCCGGTCAGTTATGACAGATGGCAGTGGCACTTCTGAGAGAATAATAAGAGTCAGTTGTGTAGCTGCTCAGTGGGCAGTGATGACCTGCTGATTATACATCATGACTCAGAGTTTGAAGGGTGTTTAGTCTCTGTAGCTCTCTGGGCAAGGTGACTGAGCCCTTGCGGTAAACCTCATGAGTCTGGATCATGTTCTTTTAACTAGGGATGCACCGATACCGATACTGGTATCGGTATCGGGCCCGATACCGGTCTCCTTTACTCGTACTCGTACTTGTTAAAATGGCCCGATACCAAACGTCGATACCACACAGCATGTGATAAGCGCCATATTCAGACAAAGAAACACCGACAACAGAACAACAGACAGCAGAAAGGAGTTAAGGATGTCTACTACGAAGTATATGTATGCAATGAATATAATGTTAAACATTCAGTATTAACGCCTGTATAGCTGATGTGCGCGAGCTGATAAACAAAGCACGCTGAGTGGATTGAGCGCGCGGCGGCACAGATGCGCGAGCTTGTCGAGTGAATATATCTTTCGCACAGACATCACTGGAAAGTGTTTAGTTCGGTCGGATATGTCAAAAACAAGTAAGTAAAACAATGCGCGAGTTACTTAACGGTAGAGAGAGCGAGAGAGAGAGAGCGCGCGCGCAATTCTCTTGTGTGATCTTTGATGTTCACTCACTTAGCACACGCATAATTTGGATTAAAACTAAATGAGTGGCTTTGGAATATAAATCGCAGCACTTTTCAGATGAAAAAACGCGACTTCTATTTCTGAAAATTTCACAGTTAGGAGATGTATAGCGAGTGGTTCCCTGCATTATTACAGCAAAGCGCGTGATTACAGTACAAATCCGCTGCAATGGAGCAGCTCACAGAGCAAAAAAAATTTACAGTGAAAGTAACAAACACCTGTAAAATACATTTTAATGGGCATAATTAAGTCTGAAAATAACCAAAGGTTATAGTCAAACCAAAAATGATTCAGAGACCAGATATAATTTTTGATATTTTTTTACTAGTGGGTGCAGGACACTATAGTTCATTTATGTAAGTGAGGATAGCAAAATAAAGTAAACTGTGACAAATCATACCCAAAAATTCTTCATACAGTGGACTACCAGTAAAATTGATACAAATTTGGGTCCAAAAATTATTCAGACCGAGTCTGGGACAAAAACTGAAGTTCAGGTTTTCATGAAGCTGGATGACAGCATGCCACCCAGGAGACTATATGCTGTCATTAAGGCTAAGGGTTGCCCGGCTAAGTATTCATAGTTGTGTAAATACTGTCATACTAACAGCTGTCTGAATTATTTTGGTTGATTGTAATCCATTACATACCTTTCTATCAAAATTATCTGACATTATCAAGCTGAATTTGTTCTGACACAGTGTAACTCAGAGTTCTTGTCTTATTTTATTACCATTTTCTAAACTATAGTGAATAAACTGTGATAATGTGAGAAATGTTGAAGGTGTCTGAATAAATTTTGGTTTGACTGTATCTATTTGATAAATGAAGTTAACCAACTAACATTATACATACCCTTTTGGTTTCTGTACCCAATATTTAAAAAATGTACAAATGCAATAAAAATATCGGTATCGGTACTCAGTATCGGCAAGTACCAAAAATAAAAGTATCGGTATCGGGCGAGTACTGGAAAAAGTGGTATCGGTGCATCCCTACTTTTAACCACAATTTACACAAAAACAGAGAACATCTTAAAACCCAGAATATGTCTGAGAGAAGAATTTGATTTGATTATAAATGCAATCAGATGGCATGGTGCATAACAGAGTAATTATAACGTTTAATTCATCCACAAAGAGGAACGTTCTTAGCTTGCCCACCTTCATCTAACCATGTTCTCACATTAAGAGTTTAAGGGATAGTTCACCCAAAAATGAAAATTACCCCATATACATCTAGGATGGCTTGGCATTTTTGGGTGAACTATCCCTTTAAGCAAACAATTTGTTTGTAAATGAACTGAGAGACATTTAGTATCTTTCATTTAAAATTAAGCATGCAAGTTCTGCACAAAAGCTCCTCTACAAGACATCTGGATTATTCATGATGGCATGTAATGTTTGAAAGGCTTGTTTGAACGAAGATTCAACTGTCTGCAGCGTTTAATTATGGAGTTTAAGTGTAAGCATTTCAAAAACTCCCAAGGGAATATGAAGAGCTTCTGCCTAAAAAATATGTGGAACAACATGCAAAATAAAACATTTAAATGCACAACCATCTAAATGAAAGGAGTGTGCGGGGCAAAAAGAGGTGAGGAAAAAGGAAGTAAGAAATGAGACTACAAATGCCAGTGCCCCTCTCAGGGATCAAATCTGTCTCGGATATCCTGCTCTACTATTCCACCTCTCTGCTTTTATGGGTCAACCACACACACACACACACTCTCTCTCTCTCACGACACACACACACACATACACAGCATGAAAGTTGAAATCAGTTGTTTTAGTTTTGTATGTTTGACTTGTATGGTGACTTTACCATCTGTATAGATAGTGTTCAAACTGAGGGGTGCTGGTGAGGTCCTGGACTCTCTGAAGAAAGAGAGAAAACATTTAAGAAAAAGAAATAAATAAGAATAAAAAACCTTCTGTTCTGAATCTTAAAATTAATAATTAAAATATATTTATTTATTTACAGTGTTTCAAACTTTTGTTTTCCTTCATTTTAAAAATGCAATAAAAAATAAATAAATAAACAAGAAAGAAAAAAAAGTGACAATTCAAACCTGGGACAGATGAAAACTAAGTCAGGCCATATCCCATTCAATGTGATTGGCAAGTAAGTCAGAGTTAAGTGAGGATCGACGTGTGGTACTTGATCCCTCACTGTGACAGGACACACAGTATGCCTATACTACAAGAATAGAGATGACACTGTGATTAAATAAAAGGCCTGTGGCAGAGCTCACTGCCTCTCTAAGCCAAACTCACGTGGCTCTGGAAGTGTTTGCAAACAGCTAAAAGAGGTCAATCGCTCTCTGTGACTTCATCTTCTAAAAATAGACCAACACATGGCAAACTCCCCAGTAATGTGGTTTACGCTGATCAGATGGAACTGACCACATTTATGAGCTTAAACAAAAAGAGGGGTCTGTGTGGTCTCTTGGTTGACCGCCAACTGAGTGAAGTCAACACCACATACAAGATTTTCTTTAGCATGCAGTCTAGGGCTGCATGATTATGACAAAAATCATAATTGTCGATTCTTCCCTTGAAATTGTAATTGCGATTATTAATTACGATTATCACAATTTACATTGAATGATGTTTATACCATTGTTTGATGCAACTGCATGCCGTATTTTTATATGAAAATAAACAAGCTGAAATCACTCTAACTGAAAAAACCTTTAGTGCTTTTCTATAGTATTAAGCCTCAAATGTCAACTATACATCGAATTGGTTTCTTCTTTAAATTATAAAAAAAATAAAAATATAAATGGTATTATAATGTTATACTAAAACTAAAACTAAAACAATGGAAAAACCCTTAAGATAACATGTAGAAAGAAAAAAAAACATATCTTAAGCATGCAGAATAACATAAGTGGACTTTGAACGATTAATTGCCGCTTTGAACGATTACGTAATTGTGGCAACCATAATTGTAATTGCGATTAGAAATTCGATTAATTGTGCAGCCCTAAGTCACACAGTACGTCACACGTGCCGTTGGTCAATATCAGGATATCTGCTGACCGGGTGGCACACAACCCTATAGGCTAATAGACTATACAAATCGATGGGGAAAATCGGTTGTTATTTTTAAATAGTAGTTGTCTGTAAAATCTAATGTATGCTAAGCATTCCCGCAGATATGCTTGTAATTACTTTATGTCCATCATATAACAATGCACACTCGAGTATAGTGTGATACTCATTTCCATCATCAGCACCTACTTTCGAAAACCTCTCCAGCATATTTCCTCATGTCAAGAGTTGGCAACAGACTTGTCTGAAATACTTTGCAGGCTCCTTCTCTCATCACCAAATGAGTTCTCACTACAACCACAATGCATGTCTCTTCGGTCGAGAAAGCCTAGCAGTGAAACACAAGTAGAGAGTGGAGGTGGCTAGCCAAAACATCCCACACCGAACACAACCGCACTGGAGGAAGGCAGGTGTCACTTTCACATGGAACCACAATGACTAAATGCTCTTCCCTTTACTTAGGCCAGTTTCACAGAGCATGTATAAACAGCATATACTGTAAGCAAAATTGCAGCGTAACTTCGACAGCAGACCTGTTTTGACACAGACAAAAGCCAGAAATGATAAACAGTTATCAGGAGAGAGTTACTACACATTAATCTACACCCCAAACCCAAGGTAGCTATAATCAGTGCTGATTAGATCTGTTTCTGCATGTGGAATTTGTATCAAGACTGACATGGGTGTCTTTTTTAATCAATGGATCAATAGATCACTTCATTTTACATTTTACGTTCATAAAGGCTTATTTTGTAGTGATAAATAAGTTTACACTGTACTTTCAATGTATTTCAATGTAGCTAAGTGTGCTACACCTCAGCAGCGACAATCTGCTTGCATCAATGCTAATTTTGAAAGTTTTGATGCCACAGAATTTGATGTCTTTGTGAGTGACCCTATTGCTAAAATATGAATGTGGCTATATTTTATTCACATAAACACCCATTTATACTGTAAATATTATAAATATTTGTATAATATTATCTGGAAAATATTACCTTTCTATTAAGTGTACCCAGCATTAAGAGAGTTGAACGTATAAATCTGAAATAAAACTATGGTTGTCAATTTAATAAAGTAATTTTGATTAATCTCATGATTTCAGTTTTTAGAAAGCATATTGAAACTGTATTAATGTCAGATTTGGTGACAATTTTGATTTTTATGTAACTTTACTGCAGACACAATAGCACCCCCTTGCGGCCCCCTGTGCTACGCTTGTATATGCAGTGGGAATGACGAAATAAATATCTGTTTTCCAGCCTTGAATTTTCCAATTGTGAGCCACATTTAATATATATATCTGTAGATTCAGAAGCAGACATCCATTTGATTTGGTGAACTGCATCACAAACAACAGCTCCTGTTGGAGGAACCAAAAGGTAAATGCAGGATTAATGTGAAATGTCTGCACCTTAAAGAACACACAAAATGCAATCGGTTTACAAAAATGATGGGAATGTGCTGGGATGAAGGTCATCCCTTCAGTCTGACCGGATAAGAGGAGTCAGCAGCAGAGGGATTAACTTGCTTCAATCTGTGGTCTACATCTGATCAGAGGCTTGAACTCCTAACCTGATACCATCTTCACCCACTTGTTTACAATGGGCTGGATAACAGCGAGTCCTGCGCAGAAGACGATCCCTTGCCTTTCCTTAGCACTTAAAGGTGGAACGTTTAAATATTTATTTCTTTTTCTTTCTTTTCCATATGATTTAGGGACACTTATTTAGGAGAATAAAATATCATAACCTCAGGTAGCAGCCACAATTTATTTTCTTCTATTATTTAATTAATCACCAAAATTAATAAAACTAATCCATACATTTAATATGTGTCACTGTAGTGGATTTTGTTTCAAATAACCACTGCTGACAATTAAAAAATGTCTTTATTATTTATTTTAATATTTAATCATTTATTATCTATTAATATTATTTATTGTTCCAAAAACTTCAGCCTACTATCCTAGACCACCTGAAACATTTAGTTGCAAAATATGTAACCTTCTGTACACATGGTATGTACGTAGATTGATATTTTCCTGTCTCAGATGCATAACTACAGCACCAGACTGTCATACTTTCGTCCTTGTCTAGATTTAATACATACTTGGAAAACTTCAAGTGCCTCCTGCAGCTCAGTCATACTTCCTCCTGAGAAGAACAACCTCTACCAGGTTTTCTCAGCGTGTGGAAAGAGACTATTAGTCAGCCGGCCCACGTCACAGCATGTTTACATCGTCAGCTCT
This sequence comes from Sinocyclocheilus anshuiensis, assembly GCF_001515605.1. Classification (NCBI taxonomy): domain Eukaryota; kingdom Metazoa; phylum Chordata; class Actinopteri; order Cypriniformes; family Cyprinidae; genus Sinocyclocheilus; species Sinocyclocheilus anshuiensis. Next base: position 1,698,416 of record NW_015551032.1, on the reverse strand, counting down.
GGTTCTGGGATGCAGTAGGGAGGGGGAGCTCCCCACAACATCCTATCCCAGTCCTGGTCGCTCATCTTCCAAGGCTGACCATAAACAACAGCTCTTATTGCATGGCAACAGGACGCTCTCCAAAACGCACGCTACCCAGCTCTCAGTCCAAACACTTCAGAGAGTGTGTACAAACAGAGGCCAGCAACCCTCAACAGCGGCAGATCACAGAGAAGACAGCCGGCCCTTAACATAGAGCTATATTTGGTGTGGAAAGTTACCATACCTCCGATACAGAGCGGGCAGTTGGTGAATCCTGGTGGTTGGCGAGAATGAGGAAAGGAAGGGTGCACAGCTGAGGATGCTGCATGGCCAAATGGAGCTCAGACCTGGACGCCTCCATCTCTTCATCTGACGCAGCACTGTTGAGGACAAACACCACACCTTGGGAACCTTGATAATATCGACTCCAGTATTTCTTGATGGTCTCAGCTCCTACAGAGAGGGAAGCAGTAATGATGTACCATGTGACCGTTCATGTACCATCATAAGCAAGCAAAAATCAAAAGTGAAATATTGGCCCCCTTTCCATTAATGAGTGTGAATTTTAATTGAATTAGCTAAACCCAACAGGAAGATGAACTGAATTTCCATCGTAGACCACAAAAGTTCACTTATTAAATATAACTAAATGTATGAGCTAAATAATATTTTTAGTAAATACATTTTTTATAGGTGGTATCTATCTATCTATCTATCTATCTATCTATCTATCTATCTATCTAATCTTCATGGCTTTTAAACCTAAAGTTTAAAAATTATCTAGAGAAATTTTGATTTTATAGCTTAAAACTTATTCAAATTGCAATTTTATCCTGTTTGCTACCTGAAGTCAAATTTAATTCAAACTGAGGAATTGAACTGGAGTTTAAAAGCCATTCTTCCTTAAATTCTGAATGGCACACAATCCTGGTTAAAGCCATTACAGGTCTTTAATTTCTGATGTTAGGTTCACATTCATGGATTCACTCTTGTACAAATCTGAAATTTCCAAGGAGATGTCACAGAACAGATCATGAAATAAAATAGTCCCATTTCCTTATAGCATCTTTCCTGTAGCATCAGTCCATGACGTATATCATATTATTCTGTTACAGTGCTCCTCTTGATTTCAAATAAGTTTTAAAATCTTTCAAACGAATCCCTTAGGCTTAGAGTACTAAACTTAGCCTGACTGGAGTCATCCAAAGTAAATATGAAAGAAAAAAGGAAATAAATCATCAAGCACTATTCTGTCACAATAATCATAAGACCACAAGTCAAGTCATGTAACTGTTGACAAATCCGGTGAGATCACGATGACGCAAGTTTGTAGAAAAAATGGTCTTGAAGTCTCAAAACAACATTGTTTTGTGGAAACTGCAAGAAATAAATCACACTCGCCAGAAAAGAAGCATTTGGTTTGACTTGCCAGGCTAAACTAGTGTAAAATAACAGCACACAAGACTCCTGGGGAGATGTGAAACGGCAGTATGGTCATTTGCTCAGTGTTTTCTAACAGCCTGTTCGGAGATGCCAGTTTAGTTCAAATATCTCAATGATTTGGTTCAGCCATCTCACGTGTCTGTGCAAAGAGATGATAGTAATTTATAACAATAACAATAACAATAACAATTTATAAAATGTGCAAATGAATACAGTAGAGATGTAGTAAATGAAATGAAATGTTTTGCCATTTACATAATGAAAGAGAATGGCACTTAATGATTATATGATTAATTATCAAGACATATCTGTGTCATCACAAGTATGACAAACATGTAAAAACCTGTTTGTCTTTGGAGGCATGTTATGCTCAACATCACAAAAACGTCTGCTTAGTTTAACCACATCTATTTCAAAGAGACATAATGGAGTTAGAAATAGATCAACAGACAGAAAGACCATGAGCATCCAGTTTCTCAAAAATGTTTCTCCAAAGAGTAAATAGGCCTTTTCAGGAACTATAGAATGTATTTGGGTTTCCACCAAGTCTCTTGGTTGCTTGTTCAAATGTTAAGCAAATGTTTTACTGGTTTATAGTCTACATATGGTTATTTTTAATGCTATAAAATAATGTGCACCATGCCACGGTAGTTGTTTTTATTACGTGGCACTCTGGAACAATTCATTCTGATTTGTTCATTCGAATGCTTATGTATAATGACTGCTAAACTGTATTTGATCGTTGCCAATCAACCGATTTCCATAGTTGTTCACAGCAGCACTCCACAGCCTCTTTCTTTCACATAATAAAATATATTCAATTTAAATGTCCATTCATTTATTTATTGCCATTTATTTGGCAAATAGTTGTGTAATAAATAGGATACTGTGCAGTCAGACAGTCATTATTGCAAAATGTAAACCTGTTCAGGATGATCTGATCACCCCATCAGGGTTTATTTTGCGATAATGACGTCTGACTGTAGGTCAAGCCTTAGGTGTAAGTTATCACAAAGTGAGTCATCCACTAATCTCCCATCTTCATTACACTTCTGTTCAAAACGTTTGCGGTCAGCAAGTTTTTTTTTTTCATTTTTTCAAAGAAATTAATACTTTTATTCAGCAAGGATGCATAAAATTTGTCAAACGTAACAGTAAAGAAATAAAATGATATAATAAAACTTGAAAAAAAATGTATCACACTTTAAAAAAAAATATTAAGAAGCATAACTGTTTTCAACGTCAATAATAATAATATGTATGTTCTAGAGCCCTAAATCAGCATATTAGAATGATTTCTGAAGGATCATGTGACACTTAAGACACTTAATGGCTGCAGGAAATTAAGCTTTGCCATTACATTGCGTTTTAAAATATATTTATATTTCACAACATTCGTTTTTACTGTATTTTTGATCTAATCAATGCAGCCTTTGTGAGACAAAGAGACTTCTTACAAAAAACATTAAAAAATCTCACTGAACTCAAACATTTGAAAAGTAGTGTACGTCAAGTACACACGAGCCTGTAACCTCATTTCAGACTTTCACCATCCAGATGTTTTACCACAGTCCAGCCACACCATTTACTGTTTCCCATAACACAATCAGAATAACAGCAAGAAGGTAAACTCAAGCTGACTGCACAGTGTCAGCTTGAAAAAAAAAAAAAGGTGTCTGCTAAATTTAATGCCAGTTATCTGCATGCTCAGACAGCATCTGAGGATATTTTTTTTTTATTTCCGCACTAATTTTGGGGCAAATCAGTTGAATTCTTCTCAATTGATTTAAACATTGAGAAACATTAAACAAAGTTGTACTACACTCTTACAGCTAGATTAAAGCATAATCAAAATAGCCAAAATGCTAAATAAACATACAAGGATCAGGGAGTATGTAGAACTTGAGGAAATTCTGAGGAGTTTGTGGAGTTCAGTGGCTGTACTTTGCGACTGAGTCTGGTCATTTGCTTGGATCTGTGTGGTTACATCAGTGATCAGTGGAGCACATCTCATACCCATCTATCATCACACTGACATCTTCTGCCATCTATTGGTCAATGGCCCTGTCAGGAAGTCAAATGTTAATTTGCTGGAAAAACATACTCAGAAAGTCACTGATGTTTCTGTATGGCATCCCAAGACATCATTTAAAACACATTCTGGTTTTGCTCAGACAGAATAATGGAGTACCCACTGTACATACTCATGATGTTGCAGGGCACCATTATGTAAGACATATGTGAGACTAAAAATGAAATTTTGCAAAAACAATCTACTCTTCCTAGGACCTGTTATCTTGACCTGCCAAGAGAAATGCAGATATGTTGAAACAGTCTGTCTTGGCTGCTCGTCTGTCCACATCTCCAGGGCATAGTGTTTCATCTTAACTCATTAAATGTCCATCATCCTGGATCACATCAGACAGCGTGGGTCTTGAAATGCCTTTCCACAGCTCAGATCCAGGTCATGGTATCCAGCTCGAAACCATCTAACCACAGGCAGCAGAAAGTACAAACAACCAAGCATAACCAGGTCTTAGGTTTCTTTTCTCCTTAAATATAAATGAGTAAAATACTTTGGCGCTGTTTAATGTAATCCACACTTCATTCCTGCATTATGTGTGTGCCATTTACATTGCCATTCAAAAGTTTGTGGTCAGTAAGATTTTTTGTTTTGTTTTTTAAAGAAAGGGCACATTCAATTGATCAAAAGTGACAGGAAAGACTTACTAACAAAGTTACAAACATTTCTATTTCAAATAAATGCTGCCTTTTTGAACTTTAATTCGAAGAATCCTGAAGAAAAAAATGTATCAGAGTTTCCAAAAAATATTAAGTAGCACAACTGTTTTCAACCGATAATAATAATAAAAGTTAATAAGTGCCAAATGAGCATATTCAAATGATTTCTGAAGGTTCATGTGACACTGAGGACTGAAGTAATGACTGCTGAGTTATTTTAAATTGTAATAATATTTCACAATGTTACTGTTTTTAATGTATTGTTGTTAAAATAAAGGCAGCCTTGAGAGTGAGCATGAGAGAGAAAAAAAGAGAAGCAAACGTTTCAGCCTGGAACAGTATTTATGTGTGTAGCAAAGTGATAGGAATTTCTGGTCTGGTATGGAACACCGGAAAGGCAGAAAATACGAACAAGCGGAGTGATACAGTGCAACTTCCCCTGACTAAATACCAACAACAAAAGAAAGCTGCTTGACCAATCACATTTGAGAACCCTATCCCCCTTCCTCAATGCCTGATCAAAAATGTAATGTGTTATTATGAAATCTTTTTCTAGCTAATCAGGAGAGCTTTGACCAGTTAGCACTACAAGTTATTTTAACATTTTTTTTTTTTTGTTACAAGGATAAAGAAATAAATACTTTTATACAATACAATTACTTATCAAGCACTGAATAGAGTACCCATAAAAAATCTCTTTGATGTAAGGAGGGCAGGATTCTGCAGGAGGAAAGGATAAGACAGCCAAGCCTACTTCACACAGAGTATTTATTACAGAGATTGATCAAATTTGAGATATGAATCTTTAATATAAAGTTATTTATTTATGATCCTTATAAACTCTACTTGTCATCTGCTGCCCAGCTGGTTCAAGAGCCTGCAGAGTTTGACTTTCCCTCTGCAAATGCGAGATACATCAGCATCCCTGATTTCATCACCATTATATTCTCATAATCGCTTGTGTCGTAAATTGAATGGAATTTTGTGGAAACTAGATTACAATAGAAACAGTCGCCACATATCACATTTAGTCATTAGCGTTGCATTAGTGCAGTCATGGGGAAACATGACAGCATTTGTCATTGCTAACTATAATCAGGTTATAACCTTCAATACTAAAGAACAATGGGCAAAACCCCTGACTACACAGACTAATTTGGTTTGGTTTGGCAGGAGCAACTCAACTCTGGCAGGACATATATATATATATATATATATATATGCAAATATTTATAGATCTATTTTTACAGTCATAAGTTCAGAACAAAGACAAGAGCCAATGTACTTTATTACAACCCGAAATCTAAAATCTAATTTCTGCATTTGAATCATACTTCTCAACACTTCTGCTTTGAGCTAGTGCACAACACTTAGACACTTGGGAAGCCTCTCAAGCATATACAAATAAAATGAGACCAATGGCTGCTCCATGACCCGCGTTACTTCCGCATTCCTCAGTTCCTATGGAATTTTTCAGTCATGTGACTGGCTCAAAGACCTGGCGGGCAAAACATCCATAGAACTGCAGCACAAGCCTGTCCATTTTCTATCTGTTCCAATCCCAAAAGATTTAGATCACCTCTCAAAAGAATAAAACAAAGATATGTGAACAAAATGAAATTTTTGCCATTAGTAATCCATATACTGCACCCGCCTCAATATTTCAATCATTAAAAACAGCGATACATTCTAAAACACTTAAATGCCTTTAAAACAGTGATATTAAAAAATCAAATTCAGTACACACCTTATTGATGATGTGTGCTTTATGCATGCAAGAAATGAGCCCGGAATATGAACACAATGATCTTTTTCTAGCTAATCAGGAGAGCTTTGACCAGTTAGCACTACAAGTTATTTTAACATTTTTTTTTTTTTGTTACAAGGATAAAGAAATAAATACTTTTATACAATACAATTACTTATCAAGCACTGAATAGAGTACCCATAAAAAATCTCTTTGATGTAAGGAGGGCAGGATTCTGCAGGAGGAAAGGATAAGACAGCCAAGCCTACTTCACACAGAGTATTTATTACAGAGATTGATCAAATTTGAGATATGAATCTTTAATATAAAGTTATTTATTTATGATCCTTATAAACTCTACTTGTCATCTGCTGCCCAGCTGGTTCAAGAGCCTGCAGAGTTTGACTTTCCCTCTGCAAATGCGAGATACATCAGCATCCCTGATTTCATCACCATTATATTCTCATAATCGCTTGTGTCGTAAATTGAATGGAATTTTGTGGAAACTAGATTACAATAGAAACAGTCGCCACATATCACATTTAGTCATTAGCGTTGCATTAGTGCAGTCATGGGGAAACATGACAGCATTTGTCATTGCTAACTATAATCAGGTTATAACCTTCAATACTAAAGAACAATGGGCAAAACCCCTGACTACACAGACTAATTTGGTTTGGTTTGGCAGGAGCAACTCAACTCTGGCAGGACATATATATATATATATATATATATATGCAAATATTTATAGATCTATTTTTACAGTCATAAGTTCAGAACAAAGACAAGAGCCAATGTACTTTATTACAACCCGAAATCTAAAATCTAATTTCTGCATTTGAATCATACTTCTCAACACTTCTGCTTTGAGCTAGTGCACAACACTTAGACACTTGGGAAGCCTCTCAAGCATATACAAATAAAATGAATGATGTCTGTTACAGAGCACCGATGAGCAGCACATTTGTTTCCCATTAACTGAATGAACTCCTTAAACTAACATAAGAGTTGGCAGGATGGCAAAATAGTATATACTGTATGATATAGCATCACATTGTAGCTCATGGCTAATAAGATTAGCACACATACAGTACATTAGCTGTAGGAGTAAAATCCAAGAGAACATTGTAAAGTACAAAAATATTGACTCAAACTAGACACTTCCACCCAACGATGTTCTAGATCATTACTTTGACATCTGGGTACAGTATGCTCTTGGGGAAACCATAAATTAAGCATTAGGAATAAGCTGTTAATGTTGGCCATTATCAAATCTGTGTTTCGATGAAGGAATTAGATCAAAGCAGAATTAGTACTAAAAGCTGAAATTCAAAGCAAACTTTTTTCTTTAACTAATTAAATAAATTAAAAGAAGACATTTTCACTAGTGGTGAGACTTTTGGATCCCACTGAACATGTGATTTGTTTTCCCAAATGTGCAGAACAAAGACAACTTTTGTTAAATAAATAAAATTAGAAAGAATTTAAAACTTTTTTTATTTAAATACAATAAACAAATTAGAAAAGAAATTCTAAACAAATGTATTCTTTTATGAAATACAGTACATAAACACATATTGTTTTGTTTTATTGTTTTTAAATCCAGATGGTATGGAAATTCATGCTTTCCAAATCTAATTTGTCACCTGACTCTAAGATACAACCAGGGTGATATCACAGATGGCTGTTATAACTACTCACACACAGAAATATGCATGCTGATTCAGTCACTTGACATTACGAGTTTAGAAAAAAAACAAAAAAACAATCAGGACACTGTTTGGTCTGTGCCTAAAAATGAAGTTGTAAGGAAATGAATAACATTGTCTGACATTCACAGCAAGGGCTATCATCACACATAAAGTCACGTCCAATCTCCTTTGACGTCATTGTCACTGGAGAGGGCACATTCACAGACTTCATTAACAGATGCCTCTTCACTGTGCCAGTCATGCCTCACACCTAACGGACATACTGCTAACACACACAGGGCCTTTGTGTCAAAAGGGTAACAGACACGGATTGCCTCTTGCCATCAGGGTGGATTATTACACGGATGAGGGAAGCAGTTTGTTAACCGCAGCAGGACGGCAGCCTTCACGCCACGAGCTGTATGACAAATTGCCGATATGTCACGACGGCAAATGCTCACAGTTCACATTCAGAACTTTCTCGCATTCACATGCATCCATCCTGTCATTCCACAGTTTATACAGCACCAATCTTTAGAGATTTGTTCATTCTCATGCGGCCGTTTAAGTCATATCAAAGGGATCGTATTTACGGGATGGACACAAACTCAACCAGTGGGAAAAAAGACTTATGGAGGAAGTAAATTGGTATCGGTCATAGTTAAGTTGTAACTGTGAATGCTGACTATACATTTGTAATAGTTTAGGAAGGAGCTTCATTTACACCACAACAAGCTTGAGCCTTTTCCATTTTTCAATTTAAATGCCTTTAAAACAGTGATATTAAAAAATCAAATTCAGTACACACCTTATTGATGATGTGTGCTTTATGCATGCAAGAAATGAGCCCGGAATATGAACACAATGCACTAAATGGTTAAGTGTTTTCTTTATAATGGTTTTCTATGGGAAAACATTTAATATTAAACTTGCACATTGCATTTATATTCTGGGTTCATCTGTTTGCCTGTACAAAATATGCATCATCAATAAGGTGTGTACTGAATTTGGCCTTTAAATATCACTGTCTTACTACATTACTACTTAATGCATACCTCGTAAAAATAACTGGCGGTCAGCGGAGGAAAGCCTTGTTTTGCCCTGCAGGTGGCCGTTTCTGTAAGGGTGTGACGTCACGTGAAAACTATGAATAGCTGTAAATAAACAATTACATATTTGAATTGAGACTTATACTAATGGCTAATTAAAGACCTTTGGTCTTGCCCCAAAAGACAAGGTTTTAGCAAACTGATGCATCTAACAAAAAGCAATCCAGAAAAAAGTAGAGCATAATTTTTAACACTGATAATAAGAAGCATTTTTTGAGCACCAAATCAGCATGTTAGAATGATTTTTGAAGGATCATGGGACACTGAAGTCTGGAGTAATGACTGCAGAAAATTCAGCTTACATGAATAATTAGATTATAAAATATATTAAAATAGAAAAAAACAGTTATTTTAGACTGTAATACTATTTCACAATATTACTGTTTTACTATATTTTTGATCAGATAAATGGAGCCTTTTTGTGAGCATAATAGATTTCTTTCAAAAATATTAAAAGACCCCTTACCAACTCAAAACTTTTGAAAAGTAGTGTAGATTTATGACAACACAGCTGCTAGAGAAATACTGTACATTGTTATAAATAAAAGATTTAAAAAAGAGAAAGAAATACTATACATTTACTAAGGGAGGTTTCAAGAGCCTGCACATCAGATACAGAGTTATAATATGGTTTTCCCGGATCTGGAAAGAGAAGGGAAGGGACTGACAGTTGTAAGCTTTGAGAACACATGGGAGAGGGTGTTAAAAATGCATTACTCAATTTAGCAGCGGAAACACGCAGTCGTATAGTGAGTCAGCCTCCTCTGCCTTTTCCGCTCTGTAACTGCTAAGTGAGACTCGCAGATGTAGTTTAGGTTGAGTAAATGTCTGTGCCATAGTGATGCGCGGATGGCGGTTATATCCGCGGGCGCTGCGGATAATCCGCGGATCGGGTGGGTCGGGTAATAAAAAAATGCATTCTGATTATTTGCGGGTGGGTCGCGGGTGGATAAAATAAATAATTAATGATGCAAGTATTAACTACATTTTCTAAATTATGAACGTGTTTTAAATAGGCTACAGAAATTCAACAAAACATTATTTAGTCAAGAGCAGTACGTTTTGTTGTTTGATTAACATTAATAAAAGACGGCACAGCTAGGCTGCTGTCACAAGACCTATTTCACGGATCCAATACTGATACTCATGCGTTTTATTTTGCAACTGTTTACATTAACTTAAGACAAACCCGACAGTACTTTCTCAATTTGGTACTCGCAGTACGCGCTTTGGATGTGACTGTGAGCGCACGCGCCTCTGGAGAGCGCGAGTTGTCGGAACAAAGCAATCGATCTACAGGTGTGAAAGCACCCTAAAACACTAATTTATTAATCTCACAAATGTCCATTTTCATACTGCACAATATAATGTTGTGACTCATAAATTCACGTGTAGCTGATTTTAGATTTCAGTTTGTGACTGACACACACACACACACACACACACACACACACTACTGTGCAAAAATCTTAGGCCACTAGTATTTTCACCAACAAAAAATAATTTTAAGCCAGTTATTTCTATCTTTTGCTGTAGTGTGTCAGTAGGAAATATCAGTTTACATTTCCAAACATTCATTTTGCCATTAATAATCCAGTAGAGATTTTTGTTTGCACAAGGAGTCTGACAACAGCCAGTGCTCCAAACAGATCTGATTTCAAACCATCATCCAGTCCATCTGGAATGACATTAAGAAACAGAAAAAACTTAGACAGACTAAATCCAAAAGAACTGTGGCAACAAAACTGCAGTTGTCAGGGAACACAGACTGATAGTTCAGTGAGACAACAGTGATGGTTTTATTGTGACAACAGTGCACAATGGTTGTGAAGAAGTGCCGGTGGAGCCTGGAGAATCCATGACAGTACTGTGAATGTTTTAGGCACTTGTGTAAAAATGATGTAAAGTGAGGATGCTTTCAAAAATAATGTCATAAATAGATTGTATTTATCAATTAACTTCTAATAACTAAATTAAATCAACATACGGTTGGTGGTGGTGACCAACTTTTGTCCTAGGTAGACTTGCGCATAGTTTTTCAGGTGCAAGAAGGTTTTTTCAAGCATCTTGGAGATGTTGCCACAGTTCTTCTGAATTTAGTCTATCTCAGTTTTTTCTGTTTCTTCATGTCATTCCAGACAGATGATGGTGAAATCAGATCTCTGTGTGGAGCACTGGCTATTGTCAGACTCCTTGTGCATCCTTGTGCATAATAATCCATCTTACTGGATTATTACCAGTTATAATTAATAGAAAAATGTTTGGAAATGTAAACTGATATTTCCTACTGACACACTACAGCAAAAGATAGAAATAACTGGCTTAAAATTATTTTTTGTTGGTGAAAATACTAGTGGCCTAAGATTTTTGCACAGTAGTGTGTGTGTGTGTGTGTGTGTGTGTGTGTGTCAGTCACAAACTGAAATCTAAAATCAGCTACACGTGAATTTATGAGTCACAACATTATATTGTGCAGTATGAAAATGGACATTTGTGAGATTAATAAATTAGTGTTTTAGGGTGCTTTCACACCTGTAGATCGATTGCTTTGTTCCGAAACAGAGATTAAAATTATTACAAGGTTGCTTTTTATTCTTGGTGCGGCTCGCTTTCACACGGCAAAGTTTCTAAAAGGACCAAATTCGTTAATACAAGTCACGCGCGAGTAAACTGTCCTCTCATTGGTCAACGTTTCACGGATTATTTTCCGGGATTCCACTAGCTGTCACGCATGTCATCCGTCACGACAGCTTCGCGGGCTTAAGTGCGGGTGGATAATTTATTTGAAGCTGCGGATTCGGGTGATGTTTTAGCTCATCCGCGCATCACTACTGTGCCAGGCCCAGTGGGATGTTTCTGTCTTCTTAAGCACTGGTTGAAAGGAGGGACAGTAGCCGCCAACTGCATCTAGCTTACTTTGAAAAAGTATATACACACAATGATATCTACAGAATGAACATGTGAGTAGCCTACAAATGATTGTGAAAATCCCTAAGCCTAAAAATTCCTCTAACATAACGCATATTTATGAGACATTCACAGGTTCATTTTGAAGTATTAGCAAAACAACAAAGCTAATGCTTTTCACAGAACTTACGTAATTACCCATTATACATTGTGATACAGCCTGGTTCGTTGGTCCGTTTGATTGGATTGCTTTCTCACTACAACCGAACCGCTCCAGAGTTCGTTTTCAATCGAGCCGAGACCACCTCGTTCAGGCGATCTCGGACCGATTGTTTTGGCGCGGATCCGAGCGCGATTGCCGTGTTCACATATGCCCAAACGAACTGAGCTAAGGGGGGAAACGCGCCAGGTTCCCGAAACAAAGGGCCAGGTGTGAAAGCAAAATAACTTTAACTGAGTGTTAGATGACCACAAAGGTAATCTAAATGTAAAAATAAGGAAAATGAGTAAGCACACATTAAAATTTTCTTAATATCACCCAAACATCTATAAAAAATATTTTGTATTACATCATATTTTCCAGTCTAAACCAGCAGATAACTTTTATCAGGGCCCTTAAGTTGCTGAAGTAGCCACTTAGTCACTAGAGTTGCTAAAGTGCTTTAAGTGCATCAAGAAGGGCAGAGATGATTGTCTATATTTCAAAATAAAAAAGGAAATTCATTTCACTGGTACACATCTATCTCTAAATAAAAAAACACATTAAATCAATATATAAACTTATATATAAACTATATTTATATATAAATATTATATATATTCCCATATATATAAACTATATTTCATTTCTCCATTCAGCAAATATTATTTTTATTGAAGAACAATTATTGGGACTTCTGGAATCACAAAATGGATTGTGGTTAGTTAAATATATCAGTATTCCTAAAAAAAAAGTCTAAAAATAAGCAACAGAAATATCTTGGGTCTTTGAGTCAAAAAGGTTGAGAACCACTGATCTAGGTGCACAGCAGAATAATAATTAGTTTCACCAAGAGTAGAGACATCTCAGTAGGTTATATGCAACAAAGACCAAAGTAAGGCGGTTAATGGGGCAGCATAAAAACACATGAACAACACATATTTTACAGCTGCATTCCCTTTCAGGTACTCTGCAAACTTTCAGTCAAAGCAGATGTGTCCTGCTCCAGGTGATACATCAGCCTCATCTTAAAGATCACTGGAGGCCACAATCCATTAAAACATCCCTGGGGGCTCTGACCTCACCTACTGGAGAAGCTTCATTTCACGGCCCTCTATATGCATTTCAGATTTAGCCAGGCCTCCCTTTGGTTTACTGTGTTCTCTATCCCTGTTGTTTTTCTTTAAGTGGGCTCTTGATTCCGTTGCGCTGGTAGGGCCACTTGTCATGATACAGAGTGCACCTGTAATGTCCCCTGCGACCCACAAAACACATAAATCACTTCAAAGAGCGGCTCCCCTAACATTCTCATAAAAAGAGTCAGTCTCTGATTTATTTCTCTCTCCACAGATCTCTTTCTGTTTAGCAGTCCTACAACAACAAACATTTTCCAACATTGTACCTGCACTCTAAAAAATGCTGGGTTATTTTTCTACCCAACTGCTAGGCTGAGCCTGTTGGGTCATATGTTGGATTGCTTTTTTCCAGTGCTCGGTAGTTTTTGTGTTACCCAGCCATTGGGTTAGTGGTTGGGTCCATCTCACTGACCGCTAAAACTATACACCCTCCCCCTCCCTCCGACAAATCAACCAAGCATGTGGTTACATAAACTGATTTTATTCGTTATAATACTAAATTTAATTTATTTTGATGCTAAAATATGTTCTCTATTCTCAGTACTGTTTGTTTATGGGCAGGTTATGAAGTCAGTCACAGCATCTTTCAGTTACAAGTGAAACGTGAGGTGGCGGTCTGAGGTTCGCAGTTCCCCCACCGAACAGCGCAGCCCATCATCGGCTCAGATTTTGGCGACACAGCGGCATGAGAATCAGCACTATTTTGGTTAAAGGGGATAACAGAGAAGTTGAGAGAATGGTTGAATACACTTGAATTAAAATGTTACTTTTAAATGTTACATTTTTGTATTCCTAAAATGCTTTTTTAACTAGTTTAAATGTATGTAATATTGCAAATTATGCTTTATTCACCCAAATAAATTAAATTTGTCTTAAATTTTTGTCAATGGATGTGCTTGCTTATTAATAAGTGCTCATCTTTTGATTATTGATGTTGCCTCTAGTAATTCTGTGTGTGATTTTTTCATTTCCAGCCCATTTTAAACCAGCAATATAATAATTTTTACACAATAGTTGAGTTAAAAATAAAACAACCCATCATGTTGGGTAAAACATTTAACCCAACCAGCTGGGTCAAAATAACCCAGCATGTGTTCTGTCCAATATTTACCCAGCACTGGGTTGCAAAATAACCCAGCAATGGTTGTTTTTAAACCAGCATCTCATATCCGGCCCAAACGAACCGTCCCATCAGATTAGATATATATGTAAAATCGAGGGGTTGAAAGAAGCTGAGATTTTGATTGATAATTTAAATATTCGATTCATATTACCAACAAGGTAAAAATCAACTCCAAAACAATGTCTGATATGCATGATAATGTGTCTTCTACCGAGGTGAAAAGGGGTGAAATACCCAAAATTAAGCCACTTTCTGTAACAATCATGTACAGATATTTAACAGATGCAGATGAGACAGCTATGTAATTCTGACAAAACAATATTTTGTATTGTGCATTTAATAAAATAAAGTATTTCCAATACTTATTTTAATGTGTCAAACGACCCATGGACTCTGGTAAACCTGCCAATGTTACTACATCTAAGGGATGAAGTTGGTATCAGGGGCATGACATTGGATTGGTTCTTTTCATACCATTCGGATAGATCAGTAAAGGTGATGATTGGAAATTCGTCCTCCTCCTCTGCACCACTCACATGTGGGGTACCTCAGGGGTCACTTTTGGGACCTATTTTTTTGGTTTGTATATGCTCCCCTTGGGTTCTATCATGAGGAAATATATTATTTTGTATCACTGTTATGCTGACGATACCCAGATTTACATCCCTCTTAGCTCTGATAACACTTATTCTGACCTTTTCAAATGTTTAGAAGATATCAAATGCTTCGAAATGCAAGCATTGCAAATGCAATAAACTTTCTTTGTATTACTTTTATCCATGCATTTATCTCTTCTAGACTAGATTATTGCAATGCACTTTATATGGGTCTCAACCAGTCCTCGCATCTCTTCACTGGTTACCGGTGCTGTATAGGATCCATTTTAAGATTTTATTATTTGTTTTTAAAGCATTAAATGGTGTATCACCGTCATATCTGTCTGAACTTCTCAGCTACCAACAATCTTCTCGAACTCTCAGATCCTCTGATAAACTCCTCCTACATATACCTCACTCTCACTTGAAGTTTAAGGGGGATCATGCCTGATCGTAGCTCTGTAGCTGCTATTCCTTGGCTATTGGATGAATAGTATTTTATATATTGTAATGTGTACTAACTTTTTTTATGGGTTATTTGTTGTTGTTTTTGTCTTTCATTTATTTTCTTACTTCTTTATAGTATCTAAATTATTTGTTTATGTATAGCGCTTTGGTAGACACTAGACGTTTGACCTAAATAACAAAAAAATTACAAGGTAAAAAAGTGTGTTTGTTTTTAAAGAATTAACTTTGTTTTTCAAATTAAATTTTCTTACTCCCAATTTTTTTTTTATATCTTTTTTTTAAGTATAAGTATAAATATATATTTTGTTGGGGTTTATGCTAGAAAAAAAAATCAGGGTGCTAAAGCTAAAGTAAAATCAAGCAACTAAACTTAATTCAAAACTTAATTTTTTGCTATTTTAGTAAAACTAGATAAAAAACACTGATCAAGAAAATGATTACTTTGCTGTGTCAACACAAAATATGCTAGCTGGTCAAATCATATTTGTTTATTCTATGAATGCCACAAACAGAAAACTGAAGGCACGTGTGTGGCTATCACAGGCATCAACTTGTTATTTCCCAGCTTCCCCTGTTTGCAAGCCCTTCTGCCAAAAGAGACACAATATTTATTTACTTAGCAAACACCTACTAAACTTGACTGACTTGTAATGTCTTACTCTTTACACCCTCTGTGCAGCTGTGGTTTTACTGGGAAGTAGGAGACACTGAGGTAAGCACCCCTTCTTAGAGTTCAGGTGGCTAAACTAAGAGATCTGTCCCAGAGACCACTGGATTAGCATGGCAACAGTCTTCTTTATACTGCTTGGAGAAGAGATGATGATTTTTGGTCTGTTTGTTCTCATTACCTCCTAGTTCCTTCACATTCAGTATTGCATTTTCGAATGGCACTGCCTTGATGCTGAAACCTGTGAAAGAAAACATGCTCATGTTAAAATTTCACAAACTTTGTGGTAAAGGACAATGTTTGAAGTATATATTGAATTATGAATTATATTACTATATATAAAAAAAGAAAGAATCTAAGAATCTAAGTTTTGAATGACATGAGGTTGCATTGATAATGACATCTGTGGAACATGCGATGGGACTGACCAAATCTAGACATGTATATGGGTGGTTTTTGCTACAGCGCTTTTAGCAACGTTTTTAACCTACAATAATAATGCAATTTAATTATCAAAAGATACATCCACTTTTTTTCCACTTGTGCAATGGGCATGAGGCTTCTGATTGACATTAAACACAGAAGACATTCACTTTGACATTACATCCGTTGTGTTAGTTTCTCACCAATGCATACAGAGGCAAACAGGGCAGACATTTGGTACTGATTAATGCAACTGAAAACATGTGAGACTGAACCTCCAAAGCCCACATTAATTTAAAGCTAATGTTCATGAGGTAAGTTTCATCAAATGCTCAACAGGTGAGAGTAAATATGTCATGAACAGGAGAGAAGCTCTATCTAGGTCTGTTTTTGCAGACTAGCGACTCTGACAACTTAATCTAACCATATTTCCATGTAAGTCTGCCAAATAACACTTCGCTTTTGTAATTACTGCTTCACTAGACAGCCCAAGACAGGTGTTCGCTCCAAAGACAAAGGGCGGCCATCATTGGGTGCACATTCTGGCTTTGTGTATCGTCTAGTGTGCTGTATACATCACACTCCGATTGTTGAAATGTGCCAAAGAAAGCCTGACACAATTGTGTCTTCTCTTGTGAAAAGAACCATTTGTGTTGTTGGTAAAAACGGAAGTGATGTCTTCCATCTCAAGAGGTGAAGAAATTCATGGATACACCAGCCTGTCGCCAATGGCTCTAATGAAATCAACACTCTTGTCACAAGGAAGAAAGTCTATGTGACAAAACCCAGATGTTCTCAAAAAAAGACACATACATATGCTCTTTCTTTGGTAAAGTAGCATAGTGCTCAAATGGAGGCTCTGAGGTAACCTGCAGCAATAACGTTACACAGCTTTCAGTACTCAGAGAGGTAGAAAAGCACATTTTTTCAGATTTTTCAGATGTTCCAGAGCGCTGGGAAAGTGTAGTGCCGGAGATATGATATATGTACTGAGTACAAATGTGGAGGCTTAGGCAAACTCACTGCAAAAATAGTTGTTGGAATGATTTTTCACATTTGTTTGAGAAACAGGAGCTGGGGCTTGTATTACTTGTAAATTCTTAGACTAAGTCTTTTTAGGTCTCGGGGCTAAATATGTGATTTGTCTCTCATATTTTGTTCCTTTGAAAAGCATGTTTTGTTCACTTAAAAATGCTGCAGTACAAAGCTGCAGAGAACTGTTATATTACCTGCAGTTGGTACTGTGCCATCACTGATCTCATTGCACAAGCGAGATAACAGACTGGTCTTGCCGGCTCCACTCAGTCCAATGCACACGAGATCATACTCTGGTCTAGGAGGAGGGGGGGTCATACAGCACAACTTCTGGAGACACTAATAAATAAATTAAAAAAACAACAACAGAGAAGATAAACATGGTTAGTGACAATGAATGGTGCACTTTTCACTAGCATGCTGATAAGGCTAAAATGAACAATTTAAGCATGTTTGCCAAAGAAGACAGCCTGAAAATAAACTGAGGAGCATGAGCTGACAAACGCTAATGAAGTTCTAAATAAAGACGTCTGCTGATGCCAATGAACTAATGCAGTGATTTGAAAGCAACACATCTGGAGGAGAACTCCTGAACTCACAATAAAATGACTTCACTGACAAAATGGGATATGAAATTCACCACACAGCTGTTGCTTTCTCAGTGACCACGTTTACGTGTGTCCCTTCAACTCTGGCCATTTAATGTCCAAGAGTGCATTTTTATTAAAACTGATTTGTAACTTTTTGTTATATGAAGATCACATTAAAAACATTATTGGAAATTTTTTACTATGAGATTTATTTATTTTTTTGCTGTTTTAAAAATATTTTTTTTGTGCAGATTTTATTGTTTTACAAATAGGAAAAAAGACAGTATTTTGTGTGAAAATAACACCAATGACTGTGACTGTCCCAGATATGAAGTCATTTCCACCTCAATGAACAATTCTGCTGTTTCAAAAGTGAGTGTACTTGTTCAACAAGGAGATAACAGTATCAGTGAATAACATGCTTGAGATGAAATATGAGAATTAAATTGACAGAAAAGACAAGACAATCTTTTTTTAAATCATCTGGAGATCATACTGAAAAAGCCAACAGAATGACGGAAAAGGTGTTTACATGTGGTGTTTACATTGGGTTTTGCTTAAACCATTTATGACCTTTGCCTGATAAAAGAATAATGTTTATTGAGTTTACTAGACCTTACAGGTTGTATGAGGGTTATTAAGCATAACTGGTGTAAGATTGTGCATCTAAACAAACTAGATGATTTACTGCCTCTCCTGCACTAATGTGGCTGAGACCTCCTTTCCTATTGCTTGATATTAGGGCAGGCTTTATTGTAGAATTTGCTTGCCCTAACATGTAAAATAGACTGTTACCATACAGTCTAACGCAGTCTGTGTCTGTTTAGGGGGGAGGGTGTGGAAAAGAGAGAGAGAGGCAGGATTCTGAAAGCTTGTGGCCTCATGGCAGCAGACAGACCTGTCACTTTATGAATCACTGTCTTTGACTGGAGGCCTGCTGGGAGACATTAGAAGGCAAATGCTGTGTGAACCGTGAATGGGACGGTTAAAGCCGGTGTGGAGAGATCAGTATACAGAACTAAAAAGATATATCTTTTATTAGCAGGACAGAACTAGTCTGGGCCAGGCAGGGCTTGATTCTGCCCTTCACCTCTGGATTTTTTCATTCCACATGGAAACATACTCGTTGTAGTCTCTATATAAAGAGCAGTTTCTTTCTAAATAGACAAATAGACAAATGTAAATGTTATGCATTCTCATAAAGCAACATTACATTCCTAAAGGGCAAAAATATATCTGGCCAAAATATATTTTACATATAAGCTAAAATTTATGTTGTAAAGAGTGTGGATTAAGGAAATATATTTGTTAAATTTGTTCACATATTTCTTTTAAATGGCAAGCTATTGCATTTCATATGGACAATAAAATGCATTTCCAATCTTAAAATACATTTAAATTGTACTGGATTGGAGAGATATTAAAAATAGAAGGAAACAGAAGTTACATCCAAAATGATCAAAAAATAGATTTATGTAAATGTGTTTTTAAATCCATAAGAGCAGTATTTTTTTGAACATTTTTGGTTATTCTGGGACATATTTAAAAATATCTGGAAAAAATATATATTTTGCTGTATGAGTTTGTGTGACTTTGTGTAAAGTGCCGTTAGTCAAAACTTCTAAATTCTGCCACAGAGCCCCATCTTCTAACGTTACAGCTCACTCATGTATTATGTAATTCTTCCTGAATCCTAATAGGGACAGCAAAGGCTTGTAGGCAAACAAATGTGTCATTTTCTCTGGTGCTCTTCCATCACTAAAATCCTAAATGGCTTTCACAGGCCCTTCACAGGAACAGCCACAGAGAGGCCGCCCTACATAATCGGTCGGCCGCATATGCTTCTGCTTTGTCACACAGCAACCTGGACATCTGGTTCTGTAAGAGGCTGATGAATTTACCCTATTCACCCCACCTTCACTTACAGTGCTCAGATGGGATGATAAATTTACATCAGTTGCTAAAGGCACGTCCTGGAGCTTTGACCCCACAGCCCATCAGGGTTCCCACAGGAGCACAGGGCCACACACTTCAGCGCCCCATGTTGTTGCAAGAGAGCAAAATAAAGGATTTCCCAGGTGTCCGAGAAGAGAAGTCACATTTAAAACAACTGTTTGGTCAGGATTTTTCTCGTGCCAGTGAGGCAGGTTGAAACAGACACTCCTGCCAAAAAGGGTTTCTATATGTCGAGAAATGCTAACTCTTGATTGATTCTTTTGGCTCTCGTCATATTGGACGCATTTTAATTGTTCATGAGCCACGAGACATTACCTCACCGATGTTGGGGCAGTTGTAAAAGCTGATGAACTGCTTTTTATGTAAATGAAGATGTTTGAAGGTATAAATATTCCAGACTGACAACAGCTGTGACACGGCACTGACACATTTTTAGATTAAATGTTTCGCTAAAAGGTATACGCAAAAAAAAAAAAAACTCTCAAGCCCCCTTATCCCACGCAGTTTTCTATTTAAAAAAAGATGTCAAGACATCAAACGGCCGATGTAATTAAAAGGCCTGGCTGAGTTCCAAACCCTGGCACCAAAACAAAGATACGACAGCGCTAGAATCCAGAACGGCAGACAGGAGAACACAGCTGGGCCAAATCCACTCAGCATTGCCACAATATTGAATCTGCAGCCCTTATGGAAGCAACACTGAACAATGCGCCACTGCAAAAACAACTCCCTGCCTGCCAATTTCTACTGAATGGACCCCTTGGCTGAGTGAAGGGGACCCTGTCTGCTCCATGCAATAAAGAAAAACAGTCGTCTGACTTCCATCATGAGAAAAGTAACATGCTCTGCATTCTGCCGCTCTGGAGCATAGTGAATAGCAGCGACAACAGCGATCGCTCTGCGGGGTTATTGGCCAAAGGCTTAATCCTTACAGACACATACTGTATAGAGATACTGTTGGTTGGGGGGAGGGGGGTCTAAAGGGTCCGTCTGCCCCCCGGACATGCGATGGCCAGCCGTTGCTCACTTGTCTGCTCTATTTTAAATGACAGCTTTGTATTTTTAGAGCCAATAAATGAGGGGGTGAAAGCAAGGGAAGCACCACGCAGACAGACAGGGCTCACATTTCACTCATTTGCCCTCTGAGAGTGTGAAGACAGAGCAGACGTCTGCCATTGAAGCATCGGGCAGTGATGCCATCCTGTTTGCCCCACCTGCGCCTCTATGCATCGCCCATTGCCATGGCTTTGACGGTGACACTGTTTGGCACCTCAAAGGATTTCTGCATTCTTGCACCTCAAAAAATGACAATTCTCTTATTTACTCATCCTCATATCGTTACAAATATGTACATTGTTATTTTGACCATGGAATACAAAACAACAATCATTTTTAAAGAATCTTCATATACATTTTTCATATACAATAAATGTTAATAACATTAAAAAGTACCATTGGTAATTAATACATAAATTAATAAAATAACTAATGGTGATTTATGACCTGCACGAGGGGGCTTAAGTTTGGGTCTTTTCTAAGGATACACAATATATCATTATTATATCAGTTATTGGCAGATATTATAGTTTTTTATTTAAATTTATTGGATATGCATCAGATGATATTGAATCGTGGATGTTAATTTTCCCTATTTTTACATTTAAATTACCTTTGCCATCATCCAATGGTCACTTAAAGTTTATTTAAAATATTTTTTTAATGTTTTTAAGGCATAAATAATCTTTGTAATCTTTGTCAAATATCAATATTAATATTTATTTTTAATACTGTACATTATAATGTTATAATTCACTTGTAGCAATTAACATTTTTATGTAGAGAAAATAGAATGTAGACATATAGAATTTCAGTATCAGGCTTTTAGCAGTATCAGTATACATGAAAATAATTATCTGCTTATTGGTATCAGACAGAACTTTTAGATGAATCTTCCTTACATAATGCTAGCGTCTTGGCCTATAGCACAACTGTAGACCACACAAGGTTCACATTTCCTAACATTGTGAGTTCTGCACTGAATGAAATTCATCTAACTTGTTTGTTAATGGTGAGGGTGTACTACCAGCAGTAATGTCACATCTTTTGCGGTGTAATGTGAATGGAGAATTTCATTTGGGCTGAATAGGTACTGAATTCAGCACAAACCTGAGCCAATATGAATCCCCTTCCAATGCCACATGCATCAGTTTCATCTTTCACTGATCGGGAGGGTGTGTCTCTGGAAGTAAAGACATAGATCATCTACTGCTTTCAATCGATGGCACGCTCAAGTAAGCCCCCCTTTGCCAGATCGGCGTATTCCATCTTGCTATTAATTCAGGGTGTGGAAGTAACCTGCACTAGATTTAATGGCACATTGGGAAATTATTAGCCAAAACTTGTGCCAGCAATGATCAACAAATATAAAAATGCCTAGCTGTAATCAATCATAGCAAAGAGTCAAACAGCTTCAGGTCATGCCAAAACAAGTCCATAATGAACAACATCTGATAAAAATAGCACTGCGGAGTGGAAAATGTTGCAGTAAAATTAGCACAGGTCCACATTCACTACAGGACATCATATTTCACCATCCAAAACCAGCCTTATTAAGCGAAATGTGCCAAATGCAATATAGCATGAAGTTGAATAACAAGGCAACTAAAAAGCAGTATCAACTGCACAACCCTCATAATGTCTGGAGACTGACTTGTTTACAGACTTTATTTCTCGTTATTACTGCTATATCTTGTAATTGTAACTTTATATCTCAAAGCTGACTATTTCTCATTACTGCTGCTATATCATGTAATTGTGACTAATTCTTGTAATTGTGACTTTATCTCTCAAAAATAACCTTTTCTTGTAATGGTGAATTCGTATCTCAAAGCTGACTTTCTCATAATTGTAACTATTTCTAATAATTGCAACTTTATATTTTTAAACTGTCACAATTACAACTTTTATATTATCCTTTGTAATGGGATTCCATACAAGTTATTACTTTCCCTATTATTTTCCCTTCACATTTTTACATGTTTTTTGACTAAACAACTGGCAGGAATGTATTGTCACAATATGTAAACCAATCAGGAAATCTTAGCAAGTAACATTTAGCCTATTGCATTTATTCCTTATACATATCTGGACCACAATGAATGAAATTACAAAGTTATGAATTTCAAGGTTAAAAATTGGTTTATAATCAATTCTCATAAGATCAAATGTCAAAGTATGTAAAGCGAAAAATGTAAAGAATGTAAAGCGGTCATTACAAGGGTCTTGGGGTCTCCCTGATTTCAA
The DNA here is from genome assembly GCF_001515605.1 of Sinocyclocheilus anshuiensis. Lineage (NCBI taxonomy): Eukaryota > Metazoa > Chordata > Actinopteri > Cypriniformes > Cyprinidae > Sinocyclocheilus > Sinocyclocheilus anshuiensis. The sequence continues at coordinate 1,675,260 of NW_015551032.1, read as the reverse complement.
ATAGTGCACAAATATTTTTAAAACGTACACATGATCTGCAGTTATGCCAACATCAGTATCTTTTACTGCAGTAATTACAATGTTGATGCTTTTCCAGGGTGTTTTGGGGTCAGTCAGGTTTGTTTTTATTGTGTCCAAAACAGACTACAGTAAGGGCCAATGAGCTTGCGAGCGGGGGAGGGGCAGTCGGGAGCGACACCAGACACAGACACAGACCCAGGCAGACCAGTCTGAGCCTGGCATTCCCAAACAGACCTCACTATCATCCCAGCCGGCGACCCTTCCCTGCCCAGACACCCGCTAGCAACACTTGTCTGCAGGGCTCAGAGGTGACCTTTGAATTGACAGTGCTTTATATGGATGTCCAGATGGAGCAACAGTGTAATACACACCAGCCATAACACGGTTCTGACTACACTCCAGCTCATAGTGAGAGTCCATGGCAGTCTGGGGTGATGGGGGTTTACCTTCATTCATCTTTTTTCTCTTCATGTTGATGTTTGTGGCTTACAGAGGGTTGGCAAGCGTAGGGCTGGGGGGAGCGGTTATATGGACTGTGATGGTGTGGGAGTTTGTGCCAGTAAAGTGGCGCGCCACATATGGAGAGAGGTGAAAAATACATGCCAGTTAGACTGTTGCGTCCACACTATATCTTGCTGTCGCCATACCAACCACAGGCTGGTTACTACAGTACAGTGTTGGGTAAATCTGTAAAGAAACTACGTTTGAAACTCAATGAGTTTCAAGTTCGCTGTGCGACTTGAAATAAAACCTGACGATATGTTTCCCATATTAAAGTATTTAGTGTATCCAAAATATGAAAACAGTTAGCTTTCATACTTCCTGAAAGCTGTGCTATACATTGAAAAAACCTTAATGAAACATTTATAGGCAAAAGTTTAACACTTACTTTTCTTAGAAATCTTTGCACACACATATTCCCCCAAGTCTCAGAAAAGAGTGTGCAAAAATTGGTACAAAAGCTTGCCACTTTTAGGGGCAGAGACAGTACAAAGTTGTCCCTTTAAGGGTACTTCCCAAGTGACAAGCTGCTGCCCCCATAAAAGTACAATTTTTGCACATTTTTCTGTATAATAAGAATTCAGAATTTTTGTTAATATCGTCTTTTGTACTGCTTTGCAACATGTTAGCCTGACAATGTGTATTTTCATACCTGCAACCTGAACCAGTGAAGATCCTCCACACTTCAAGAGCCACTTCATTGATGTTTAGTATATAGGGCTACAGCGCCCCCTAGCTACCACTGTATGTACTGTATTTACTTGTAGCTGACAAGCCCTGCTGTTTGTTATCCATCACAAACTGACCGTATTTTTTTCATTATTGATTTGTTTCAGGCTTTCTCAATATTGTCGTAATAGTAAACTGCACATATACACTTTGGCTTATCACACATTGAAACCATGCTTCATGAAACTGAATAACTGTGAGTTCACAGTGTCCAGATCAATTTTCTCTCTTTAAAAAAAAAAATAAAAAATCTGAACTTTTTCTGCTCAAAGTGCATTTCTTATATCATCACATTTTTGTACTAAAAACATAATGTTCCTAAACAGTCACATATTTGAAAAGAAAGAATATACAGTAAATTAGTATATGTGCTAGATAGTCACCCCAACCAATCACAAAATAAAAAAACAAATCTGGTTTTATAAGAGCTGCATGATTGAGAATTATTGAGGTGATCGAGAATTATTTCTCTAATAAACATCCCATAAGTAATGTCAAGCCCTTTCCTAACACAAGCCTTCAGACAGAGGTTAAAAACAGCCTTGGAAAAAATTTGGACTGAGGACGGGCAAAATATTTCCCAGTAGGTGATCCTCTTGCTGATATCAGGTTACTTGTGGCTGGCCACATGAATGAACCCCAGCAACCTACATACATGGGCATCTTCAGTTCCCCTTCAAGCCCTTAACTTAGCCCCCTTGGCCCTTTATCCAAAACAGGAGAAACCCTCAGACAATAGAGCGGTAGTCTCTACTGTCATGGCCCACAACAGGCCCCCCAGCTGCGCTCCACATGCACCACAAACACTTCAGCCTCATCACAGGGGATTATCAAACCCTGTGCAGCCATTGTTCTGACCTACCTTTGGTGGCTCGGCTTCACCAGAAAGCTGTCTTTTACTGGGCCATTTCTTTGGGTTGTAGCCCCCTATGTCTGCATAAGACCAATGTGTGGGGAGGTGACAAACCCCCAGAAAGGAAAGGGGGGTGGGGGGGCACGCAGCTGTAAATCTTGATGTCACCGACGGGAAGGCTGTTGCGGACCATTACCATAAATCTGACAAACGCTAATTTGATGGGAGGCTGTATCTGTCTGGGCTCAGGCTGGTCTAGACGGCCTATTGAGAGATCCTATGGCAAGGGGAATGTTTTGTTCCCCCACCAGGACCATCTGGATATAGCAATAAGTGGCAATCGGCACAGTTCACACACCGATCAAAGTGGGCCCTTGCACTTGTAATAGGTACATTCCCCAGCTCACCTTCCAATACACATGTACAGGTCATTTCAAAGAGGTTGTTTGTCATAAGATCATTTAGTAAGAATTATGCTAGAATCATAATCATCATGCTTGAATTGATTGGAAGTTGCCTTGACATGAATAGTTCACTTGAAAAAAAAAAATCGATAACACTTTCTATGAAGCCCGTATTTATAATACATTATAAGAGTATTCTTAAGGCATTATAATGAATGCATTATGTATTGTAAAAAAAATTATAATATGTTGTATATTTTCATGAGTAATCATAACAACAGTTTTAATGCATTATAATATTTACTTATTTGTGGTTATAGCTTTTAAGATTATGATTTATAATACACAATGAACACACTGCATCCACTTAACTTACAATGGATTAGCTTTCCCATAGTTATAATGTATTAAAAGTCTCATATCTTGCCATTGTTAACTTGTTACTTTACAAAGACCACTTCTAAATACTAACATCAACAATTACAACAATAATAATAAAACTAGTTTTTCTTTAACAGCCATAAGATCAGATCAGATATCTGATCAGATGAATGTGTAATATGGAACATTTGATTTTAACTATTTATTGTAATATCAGTAAGATAGTAAGATACTGTACAGATCTTGAATAAATAATGTCAAGATATGACTTATAATCAGGGTTTAAATTGGGCCGGGGCCGTCCGGGGCTGAGCCCGGCACATAGACTCCAGGGCTCGACATTAACGCTTCATTAACGCCAGACAAATAACATGATTAAAACATCAATAACCAAAAATAACTATGTAAACACCAAAACGCAAGTATTGTTTTGATTTTATTACATTTAGAGTAAGTGGCGAATAGTGGATATAGCTGTATATCTTATGCATCTATATTGACGGAATAAGGTTGCGCTGCTGAGGCAGGCTCACGCAGCCTCTCCAGGGGAAATCAAAACGAAACACTAAAAACTCAGCATCCTGATCGAGGTAAAAATTCTAAATGGAACGTTTTTCTATTTAAAATACAGTTAGTTAGGCAACATCACATAACGTTTTCACCATTACGACTGTTTAATAGTTCTATAAACAGTTCAATAAGAAAATACAATAATATTAGGTCATTTACATTTTAGGCGGAACACAGCGCACCTCACCTCACAGCAAACAGCCGATTCATTGATGATTGATTCCGTGTTTTGAACGAATCGGTTGAGTCAAAGTTTCATTAGCCCATGCATAAACATCTGATGAATCTGCCGTTTGAACGAATCGTTTGAATGAACAACTCAATGACTCACTCATTAAACGCTCACTACTGGCACCTACTGGCGTTTTAATTTCGTTGAAAAGTATCATTTCCACCATCATTTCTTGTTTGTATATTCAAAAATATTTTAAAGAATCTCATAATATTATTTAATGCAATTGTATTTTTCAGTGTAAATGATTTAATTTGATAACGTATAGATAATCACATTATTATAATTGAATTTATAGATCAAATGTAAGAATCTGAAATGAAAGTATTAATGAGATTAGTGGGAAAATGCCCTCTATAAAGGGGAAAAAAAAAAAAGCCCTTGGATAAAATATAAAAAACACGCGATTTATATCACAGGCAGCTGATAGAAAACTGATGAGAATATTGCTTCAGAATAAATCATATTTGCAAAAAAACAAAACACACACACACATATATACATATAAGCTATGATCAGAGTGATACCTCAGTATCTACTCATTTCCTTTGGGGGCCATACATCTGCCCTTATCTTCCCCTTCCTAATTCCCCTGTAACCACCATCTCTCCACCTGACCGAGGTTAGGTGGGAA
>NW_015551032.1:1667306-1669000 GCF_001515605.1 Sinocyclocheilus anshuiensis | reverse complement strand
TATATATATATATATACAGTGTTTGTGTGTCTATGATTTCAAAAGACTGTATGAATTCAAAAATACAGTGAAGGAATTGTATGGACTACTTTTATAGTTCCTTTGGGTATTTTCTGAAGCTTAAAGTTCCATTGACTTGGGGAAAAAAATTACCAGTACATTCTTAAAAATGCTTCTTACAGGTTTGAAACAACATGAGGGTAAATAAATTATGACAATTAGGTATGTGTGCTACTACTAATTTCACTGCCGTTTAAACAGAAAATTTGTAACCGACTAGTCGTCTAGCCTAAAAATAAGAAACCCTCAGAAGAGATTCAAAAACGCATATGCGATTAATTTTAAATACTTAAACTATGAATTAAAGTGTCAAATAATCCTTGCTATCTTATCTGAATTCATCTTATTTTTCAACAAACATAACATTTAAAACATATTAAACATTTTAAAACATAACATTAAAATGACTAGATTTTGACTAGTATTTAGTGCGACTAGTCTAATGAAAATTTTCATTTTTAAGTGAGCTATCCCTTTACCATAATCAGTTCTCTTAAAATCCCTGTTGTAATCACAACCAAGAAATATATCAAGATCAAGATATTATAGAAATGAGTGAAGTCAACTGTCATTAATATAAAATGTTTGGCTTTTGCTAAAAAGCTTCATTAGACGTACTTCTGTAAAGTCAGATAAAAGATATTTTGTTAGCAAAAGGCCATTTCAAATAAGAAGACAAGAGATTCAACATTTTGTCCTGACCAAACGAGAAGTAAAAACACTTTTATAAGTATGGTAAAAATGTACATTAAAGGGGTCTTTGATGCTGCTAAAAAGAACTGTTTATGTGGTTTAAGGTTCAAAAAACACATTATTTTCCACATACTGTACATTATTGTTTCTCCTCTATGCCACGCCTTTCTGAAACGCGTCGATTTTTACAAAGCTCATCGGTCTGAAAAGCGAGGTGTGCTCTGATTGGCCAGCTATCCAGTGTGTTGTGATTGGCCGAATACCTCAAGCGTGTGACGGAAATGTTACGCCCCTTGCTATATTGTGATGCCCTGTCGGCCGGAGCGACGAGACAAAAACATGAAAACCCATTATAAACGAGGCATTTGTTGCATACAGTGGGGACATAATTACGGATTATAATGACTTATACTGTCTTTTTACGCATTGCGTTGCATCGCGCCGCGTAAACATAAAACCATGTCTGCATTTGTGAACGGAGAAATGACAAACAACAAGTGCTACTCTACACTGCCCAAAAAACTCGCTTTTGAATCGTCAGTGGCAAATTCTTTAGAAACAGACACCGGCATTGTAGGCTACTCTCACAGGAAACAGTCCTCATCCTCCGCAAAATGCGCTGCACACATTTGAATATTTGCGTTGAACTGTTCCGGAACAGTGTTGAACCACTGATTTCTAGTTGTGTCCTCTTTTGGAAGGCCAAACAAATTAGTTTTGCTTTCACAACGAAACACAGCGCCTTCACGACATGGTGGCGGCAACAACAATACTACTGCGAGAATGAAAGTTACGCCTTCTTTCTTTGCGTGAACATTTCGGCGACGTTATGCAAATCTTCCCACATCGTGACGTAGATATGTGGGGGCGTGTTAGAACGAGCCGTTTTATGTAGGCGTGGTTGACTCTTAACTTTTATAAAGAATATCTCTTTGGATTTG
>NW_015551032.1:1663517-1666094 GCF_001515605.1 Sinocyclocheilus anshuiensis | reverse complement strand
GGCTGGACTCCGCTTTGTCCACGGTGAAAGCCGATCCGGCGAGTCCACGGTGAAAGTTGATGTATTTCCTCAGCGACCAGCACAGATCAGCTCTAGGCATGACGAAGCGGATATCGTCCTCTTTTGGAAGGTCAACCAAAGTAGTTTTGCTTTCACAACGAAACACAGCGCCTTCACGACATGGTGGCGGCAACAACAATACTACTGCGAGAATGAAAGTTACGCCTTCTTTCTTTGCGTGAACATTTCGGCGACGTTATGCAAATCTTCCCACATCGTGACGTAGACATGTTGGGGGCGTGTTAGAACGAGCCGTTTTAGGTAGGCGTGGTTGACTCTTAACTTTTATACTTTTGTAACTTTGTAACTTTTATAACTTTTATAAAGAATATCTCTTTGGATTTGAGACTTTAGTCTTTGCAACTTTACAGATCTTCTTTATGCACCAAGAGCTTGTAAAACTCCAAAGAGAAAGGAAAAATTGAAATCGCATCATATGACCCCTTTAAAGAGAAGGGAAGTAGGCCGTTAAGGTGAATGTTTCATGTTCTTCCCAACCCAAGGCCACATGCATGCACAGTTGGGACCTTCCCAACAAGGGGAGAGAGACGAGAGCAATGGGAGAAGAACAGAGGGTGCTGGGCATTTGGGAAGAATATAAATTTTGTAATTAAGAGTGATTAGCTCGGCCGTATTAGCATAAGACGGCGAAAACTTTGGTTTCCACCACACAATGTAAGCAAAAAGACATTTTCCACACTGATCTAGAAGATCAAAGCCAGAGGGCCCCCTTTTGAATGTGCTGCAACTAATGTGTGAGGGCCAAGGGGGTTGGGGTACACCAAAAACAGGGCTGTGGAGGAGGGCACTTGCCAGTTCTAACATCAGTAATCAGACATTTTCAAAAAGTATCTATTTATCTGAGATGTGCTCAATTTTCAATAGAAACAAATCTATGGACTCTGGTGAGTGTGGGAAAATTCCTCCATAAATGCATTTGCATCAAACCTGTAAACTCCTGCCTAATAAGCATCTCTAGCATCTCTTATAATAAGCATCTCAAGCATCTCTTCAATCATCAAAGACCATCATCACTGACTTCCGTCTAGAGCGAGTTAATGCACTTTAAAAAAAACACTCCCATTATAATCGGTCAAGCTATACTATATCTCTTATAATTACATCGCACGTACATCAGCATTTTTTTATGATGTGGGAATCTGCGAGAGAGCAGAATTCAGTCAGCGAGTGCGAGCACTGAACAACAAAACTCAGTGTTTCAGCGATGAATCATCTGAATGCTTCTGATTGGCCTTTGCATTCATAAGCTCAACAGAATCGTGTGTGATTGGTTATAAAACGCGCAACACTGCAACAACGTGGAAAAATAAATATGATGGGACAAATAAGCCCTAATATTAATTAGATAATAATACTAGCCTAATAATAATAATCGTCTTGATATCGTCAAAGGCATCAGCCACAGGCGATTTCTCTGGCTATCGTCAATACACAATACTATCGTCTATCGGCACAACCCTAATATGGTTGCTTTGATTTCTTCATAGAGACCATCCCTTTTGCCAATTTAAACTCATGGGCCACCATAATTGTTAATGATGGAATGTATACGAACAACAAGTGTTAGAGTATTAAGCATTTAACGTGTACAGTTATGACAAAAACATTTTCAAAAGCCAATCCTGACACTAAGGAAACACGTAATCAAAAAAGAAAGAAATCAATAAAAATAAATACAAATAGCTTCATTTACTGCGCAGTAACTGTGTGTGTTCAGTCTGTCACTAAAGGAGACATTCTGAGCAGGGCCGGATTTACGCATAGGCATTCTAGGCACGTGCCTCGCTCGTCCAGGGGGGCCCCAAACACAATGAAGAGATATAATATTTTGTTATACTATGGGCTATCTACGACAATAAAAGAACCAAAACCTCAGAAGACACTGAGCAAATAAATATAACAATAGGGTAAAAAATGACAAACTATTTCCATGTCTTCCATGACCTGTCTTCGCGCTTTCTCCGGTTCTCTCCAAGTCTTCCACCTTTTTTTATGTACAGAAATCGTGCTTTCTCCGGTTCTCTCTCACAGACGCACACACACGCACTCGCACTCGCACACACACGCTGAAATAAACTTGTCGTCAATGCCGCCCTGCGAATTTATCAATAAAATAGTTTCGCAGCTGAAAGCTACAGGACATTTCTCAGTAGGGAGGTTCTTGAAGCAGTTTAACTTAAAGATTCGCTATTAGTAGACGCTGCTGCTGAACACTGCTGAGAGACGCACAGACGCAGGTATTCACACGCACTTAATCTCTCTCTCTAATAACTGCGTTAGCCTGCAGGCCATTAAAATTATTAGAGAAATAATGCACTCCCGAAGTGGTTATGTTGCCACGTCGCCCCGCCTATTAATGGAATGGTCTTTCTCAGTTCGCAAACAATTTAAGAACTACATTCTATTTTTAGTGACTGAATGCAAGCGCTTATTGCGATAGAAAACACTGTAACGGTTTCCACTGATTAAGAAATATTTTTGTTTGCTTGGGTGGTA
>NW_015551032.1:1656607-1662892 GCF_001515605.1 Sinocyclocheilus anshuiensis | reverse complement strand
CTGCATATCAATGGCTCAAGCCTCTGTTATTAGCTCTAAAATGACATTTTGGAATTTGGTTTGGGATGAGGTGCTTAAAAAATAGTTCAACACATTTCAGGATGGAAACATGTCAAATATCTTGAAAAAAAATGTGTGTTCAATATCTTGATGTGTGGTTGTGACTCCTGGCCATTAAAATTCTTAGAGAAATAACTCCCGAAGTGGTACGCCACGCCTATTAATGGAATGGTCTTTCTGAGTTCTCAAACAAATTAGAGCTACATTCGATTTTTATTGACTGAATGCAAGTGCTTATTGCGATAGAAAACACTTCAACGTTTCCACTGATTAAGAAATATTTTTGTTTGCTTGGGTGGTAATATTAGGCCTATTATATTAATAGGGAAGGGGGGCCCAAAAATTTGTTTTGCCTATGTTTCAAAAAGAGGTAAATCCGGCCCTGATTCTGAGGCTCTCTTCACACTGACACAAACCAAAACTTACATTCATACTGCAAACCCAAGTGATAAATGAGCAGTAAAACTAGGGCTGGGCGATATGGCCAAAAAATGACCTCGATATTTTTTTTTCAAATCAGTCGATATCGATAATTATCACGATAAATGTAATTTTTTTTTATTTCTTTCAAGTTTTAAAGGCAGATTTTTGCTCCAATGTGAAAGTTGTAAAAACCAGATGGTTAATTGTGGTTTTCAACTATTCTTTATGGTCAGAACATGACAAACACTTCCGTTTTTTAATTCTTTACACTTCTCCAGTCATTTATCCTTAACAAAATAAATATCTTAATAGAAAAAATTATTTCTTAGTTCTGCATGTTCTAGTAATGAGTAATATTGTTTCAAATCAAGAAACAAGTTTGTGTTGCCTGATAATATTAATTACATTTTAATTAACATTTAATTAAAATTTTTTTGTCTCTTAGGAATACACATTTGATAGTAGCTTGAGTTAGGATGCAGATGTAGATCTATGTTCATTATCAAAATCAGTAATATCTGTAAAAATTGTAGCAATCTAATTTTTATATGGTGAAACTTAATTATTCTGACTGTTTAAGGTGCTTTTTAACCATTGGTCTTCCATAACATACTTTTAGATCATGATAATCACAGTTAAAACCACAAATATAGCACCTCAATACCATGGTAAAAATGTAATATGGCTTGTAGGTATTTATGAGAAACAGTAGTCTAAATACATTTATAAATGCACAATCGCTATAGCTTAATCACAAAAAAATATTGTAATTATATTCTATTACTCCTCCTTCAATATATTTAACACATGTCTACATTAATAATATAATAAAATTCGACACGAATACCCACATTTCTGACACAATACTATGGTACAGTTAGTGTTACTACAGTAAATCCATGGTAAATGATGGCGATTTGTAGATTAAAAAGTCTTCTGACTGTATCGTTGCGCACAGTGTTTCTGCTGTTTGTCAGCGCTGTTTCATCTGTGTGTAAACAGAGTTATTTGTGTTCCTCACTAGGGCTGGGCGATTTGTCAAAAATATCTTATCGATAATCACCTTTAAAAATATCGCGATATCCGATAATATCATCTACCCAAGCCCCAGCTTCACCACGCCCCGCCCCGCCGAAACAACATTGCCGACATGCACCATAAACACACACCAGGTTCAGTTTGGTCTTAATTATTGCCACACTAAAGTTTGGTTTACGTTTCTTAGTTTGTGCTTAAACTAACAGAAAACATTAGCTTTGCTTTTATGTTGGTGTTGCTAATTTCCACTCTGTTCTTATCAAATTTGTGTTTGAAATTAATTTCGTTTTGTGAGGAGAACTGTTGAGGAAAAATAATAGAATCCAATAAAAAAACAATTTTAAAAAGCCTGTTTCCTATGTTTCTCTTTCTTTTTGGCATTATCACGTGACACATTTCATGATGGTAAGTTTAATTTCCTTGATTATAACAATTGTAGCGTTGTTTTTAAACTTGTAGTCAAGCTATAACGTAGGCTATTTGATATTTATCCTACATGACTAAAATCATGCAGGGATTAAAAACGAATTCTGAGCAAAAACGTTACGTTTTTTTCTTTTCCTTTCTGGTAGCCTAGTTCGGAGGTCTCTTTTGGCCCGTTTTTAACTAAATGAAAATAACTGCTTTATTTATTTAGAAGCAGGGTCATTTAAATTTCATTTTTGTATTTTCATTTGTATATTTTTAGTTCATGAATCAAAATACAACAGCCACAATATAATATTCAGTGTTGGGCTGCCGAAACTCCTGCACTTGAGTCCTCGCTTCATCTCCCCACACGCACCGTGACACTCTGAACGTGTGCATGTTGAGGGGCGAGCTGAGATATAGGCCTATAATGTCTTCATCCATTTGAGCAAATGAATTAAGAATTTATAGTGCTATATCTCAGCTTAATTAAACATAATTATACTGTATACACTGTTTAAAAAATCTGTAAAAATAGGGCACTATGTGCACTGTATAAATAGGCTGTGAAGGAATTTGTGTATTTAATTACAACTCATTTTTGTGGTTTTTCATCATTATACAGTCTTTTTAAAAAAATATTCAGAAACACATGCAGTGCTACTATTTGTCTTTTTTTCTGTTTAACTTTTATTAAACTGCAGATCAAAATAGAATAGGTCTATACCCTAAATAAGGATAAATTATATACGCATCTCCAAAATAATCGCATACACAGATGCACGTTGCCATTACAGTAGTCAGCGCCGAACAACAGGCAAATAAAATAAGTGAGGTTACAAAAGTGATTCAGTCAAGATCAGTGAGGGATTTTCTTTTGTTCTTTGATTAACATTAATGACTGGCGGCAGCGGCTGCAGTCAATGCACGGATCCAATACACCCTTGTTTTCTTTCTCAGATCTTTGCGTTCACTTAAGTCATAACCGATTGTATTTAAGGGATATTTTGATATAATTCTGTGTGTATTTGTCCATTCGAATGTGTAAGAATGTGAGAAAGAGAGCACAGTCCAGTGTTCGCGCATATAAGAGGCGGCTTTTGTGCATGCGTTTTGTGTGTGTGTGCGTGCGTGCGCAGCACAGAAAACAGCGTGCAAGTGCAGAAGCGAGTTCTATTTCGTCTTCTTGCAGTTGAATCTTTTGAAATCACAATAAATGCGCATACAGGAATCGACAAACAGAATTCAAATGTAATTTTATAAGTAATAATTCGATTCCTGACCTTACACATCTAATCTGATTTCCAAAATTGGAATAGCTTTTCGATTCGATTTCCTTATGGTAAACTTGGCGTGGCGTGGCCGTGGCGTGACGAGGCTCTGGCGTGGTGGCCATGATGGGTCGAGACTCTGGTGTGACAGTCATCTTGGCTGATGACTCAGGCGTGGCGGCCATCTTGGCTGATGACTCAGGCGTGGCGGCCATGACGTGAACAGGGTCTGGCTTGGCAGGCATGACGTGAACAGGCTCTTGTGTGGCGGTCGTGGCATGAATAAATCCTGACATGACGGTCGGGATGTGGAAATGCTCTGGTGTGGTGGGTACTACAAGATTGCAGGGTTACTCATCTGCAATTCCTACAGTAAATGAGGAACCACTCAACCACTCAAAGTCAATATATTTAGCCAGAGTCCAGTGAGAAGTGTGATGTGGCATTAACTGAGAAATTTCTTTTGTGAGGCCAAAACGAATAATGTCCTTGAGAGCAGTGTCACTTAAGTCTACTTGATAACATAGTTCACAGAAATCTGCCACATAGTCCTCAATGGCCCGGTTGCCTTGTAGAAGGCTCAATAAACAAGTTGCTGGGTTCATTGCTGGTCTAGCTTTCTGTAATGAATGTCCACTGATGGCAAGTTGAAGGAACCCAAGTGCAGTTTTATGATATCAAAATGTGAGCAGATAAACAATAAACAAGGCTTTACTTGGCTATGCAAAACAAGAACATGAACATGGACAAACTCACCAACAGCAGTTACAGGGAACAAAGCTAGACAAGAGACGTTAGGTGCGTTCGACTTCATGCAGCACTGCGCAGATTGATGGCAATCTGACTTGAAGCAGTGCACGCCGGTTAGTAATTTTGTCCGATTTGAGATGGCACGTCACCGTCACGTGTGGCAACAAAGCACCGCGAGAGCGTTTCGAGAGCGCAGTTTCTCCAGAGCGGCTGCAGGAGCATTGATGACGACACTCGTTGACTGCCGTCTGTAGCCATGCTTCAAGTCGAACGCACCTAATGGCAACATGAAGGATATATTTATATCAAACAATGGGGTCACATGACACAATCCAACCAATAAGAACATGACACATGCAACAAAGGAACCAATGCGAACAAGACACATGAACAATAGGACCAAATGAAAGGATCACATGACAGGGTCAGGGAAGCACATGAAAAAGCAGGAACCAAGACAAGAAAACACTAAATAAAAGACAAGAAAACCTAATAAAGAAACAAAACCCAAAAACCAGTATGACAACAGCAAGCATACCTTTGAGGATACTGCCACAGAGACAAGCTACTGTACCCCAGAGGTAAAGTTTTTGCACATTTTTTTCTGACTGAGTAATTACGAGGTCACGTAATTTTCAAAATTACAACAAAATAAATGTATTAGCAGTGGTATTTAGTATTGTTATTTTATTGTGTTATTGTTTTTGTTATTGTATATAACTAAAAAAGACATCAACTAATGGCATTCACTACTGAAAACTAATCCCCAGCCTTTTCTTTTATTCATTTCACCAACATAGCATTAAATGGTGCTCCATAAAAGATCAACAGTGTTAAAGGTGACATATCATGAAAATCTGACTTTTCCAGGTTTTAAGTGCTATAATCAGGTCCCCGGTGCATCTACCAACCAAGGAAAGGTGAAAAAGATTAACCCAGTAACTTTGTTTTGGTAAGCCTTTTTCTGCAAGTGTCTGAGAAAACGAGCGCGTCTGATTTTGCTCCCTTGGTGACGTGGCAAAGGGATCTCATAATATTATCGCCCCTTAATCTGTAAATTTCCACCCACGGCACTGTCATTGTGTTTTCGCAAGTGACAACGGTGTACCAGCTCTAATGCCATGGTGAAAGTTTGAGCAAAACATACCAGCTGTTCTGCCTTTGTCTGCACAGACAAGCACAGAACACTATTTAGATCTAAAATAAACATGCGATTTATTTTCCAGCAGTTTACCTTCACAGACCTCAGAAAACCGTATATCAGAAGTTTAAACTCATATGGTTTAAACCGCATGATTTCAGCACGATAAACATGATAATCAGAACCAAAACAGATGTTTTTAGCAGGTCCGAGCTGTAATGGGCAGCTCTATTCTGGAAAAGGGGGTGGGGAGCAGCAGCTCATTTGCATTTAAAGAGACAGGCCCGAAAAACAGCGTGTTTCTGCTTCCACTCCAAATAGGAATTTTCAAAATGGTATAATAAATGATCTGTGGGGTATTTTGAGCTGAAACTTCACAGACCCATTCTGGGGACACCAGAGACTTATATTACATATTGTAAAAAGGGGCATAATATGTCTCCTTTAAGTAAACTCTTGTGTACTCTGAGAAAAAAGTTTCTGTAATGTGTAATGTTCAGTGTTGTTAAGGGATGGCCTATTTGAAGTAATGCTATTGTACAGCAAGCCAAATCCTTCCCAGTCTTTCCTCAGATGACCCACAATTTTAATGAAAAATAAGAAAGCAAATATTTGAGCCTCTAGGAAAACAGTATCTTGAAAATGCATTCGGTGAAGCTGATAACATCTCAAGTCTTAATTTAATATTTAAACGCAATACCCATATCCATCTTCAAATTAGCTTCAAAAGGAAATGGGATTTGATTTCAGTGTAAATCTAGTGTAAATAAAGGTTGTTATTGCAGTGCAGAGTGCCAAAGTCACATCTGGCCAAAGGTTGCTCTGCAGCCTTCTCGTAACACTGCAAACCTTTCACTTCTTTTACAACATTTCCAAAAGTTTGAAAGCCAATCAAAAGCCCCTGACAGTTTCAGGCCTAACATTTTAACCTCTGCGACACAAGAGCATGCTCATTCCCATGGACTTCTTTGTGCAGGGGTCGGTGACTTGAATGGGCCTTCATTAAGAGGAGTTTGTATCAACAGTTAATTATGCTAATGGCCATCACCCCTTTATGCGCTGGCAGGTTCCGTCTAGATCCCTTCACCCTTCATTGCCATCCCACAAAAAAAAAACACTGTATTCCTGAAATATTTAACATACATGAAACAACTCCTACTCAATGTGCTTATTTCCAACTCTTTCCAAACGCCA
>NW_015551032.1:1641882-1656597 GCF_001515605.1 Sinocyclocheilus anshuiensis | reverse complement strand
CTATAATGGCAGCTATTGTGGCCTCTAAGCCCAAACAGCCTTTTTCTATCAAAGACCCTCCGGAAGACTCTTGCTGGGTGCAGATGAATGCCCACAAGTCCCCCCACCCTCCTCACAGAGAGCTGATGGTCTAAACTCATCTGAGGGACCAAAACAGTCAAATTAGGCAAAAATGCATGACAACAACCAATGTTGCCATTGTTTCAGTGATGGTAACGACAAGCCTCAACAGCAGATATCTGTGCTTGTTTCAAAGCACTACAGTGTCTCTCTCTCAATATAATGCAAAAATTCAAATCACTTAATTTACAGCACTTAAATGGCCAAATACATATAATTATGTCAACATGTCACATAATACAGTCAGTGCATTAGCTCTTAAAGTGACAGTCACAGCAGCCTACCTGCTACTGTCTGTGACCTTAGCCTAATGTTAAAGGTGCAATAGGTGATTGTCTTCAGAAACATTTTTTGTTATGCTGGTTGAAAGTCTCTTCACATCCCGATAGCAATCATTAAGTTAAGTGGTCTAAATGTATTTATATATTCTGTGGAAGGCATAGGACCATGAAATGTTTGTCCAATCAAAACGCTCGGTCCAAGCGTTTTAATTGGCTTTCCTACCTGCCTGTCAACGTATGTATTTGCATACCTCTGCGCACCCGGTTCGCGCAGACAGGATACGTCATCAGCACATTCACGCACGCTGTGCATACAGAGCGAGAATGGCAGACAAACAACCCGATTTTCCTTCCTGGTATTGTAGCACTTTTAAAGTTTTCTCACCGGTGAATGACACATGATGTAGCCCAGCGGTTCCCAATTCCAGTCCTCATGCCCCTCTTTATATTTTGCATGTCTCGCTTCGTTAACACACCCGATTCAGATAACCAGCTCGTTAGAAGAGATCTACGTGCATGAACTGTGTTCCGATTGATATGATCCCTACAGTGTTCACTGCTTTCTACTCCCTGAGCAGGGGAAATCCTTTTAAGTTTACTTCACTTCGGAACATGGGCTGGAATTGGGAACCACTGATGTAGCATATTGTAGTATTGTTGTCTCTGGTATTCTGGTCTGTGAGCGTATATGCGTTCAGGGGGAGTGGCTTTGGATGGCGATTGCAGGGAGGGTGGGATGTTCGCTTTCAGTGCTATCAGGCTAAAGTTAGCATTTTCCAAGATCTCCTACTGCACCTTTAATCAAACAACAAATGACAAAGAGAAAATCACTGCTCTTGACTGAATAAATCTTGTAACTTTAACTGTAATGATTAAGCTGTATTTCTTTATACAATGAAGAATATCTAGTGTTATTTTACATTTGATTACTTTATTCAATTTCTGTAGTATTTCTGTACCTGAATAGTACTGTCGAGCCTAAGCCTACCTGATAAACTTAAGCACTGTTTTTTCCATTTGCAGGGATGCAACTCATCATTGATGAAAAAGGTGGCAAAGACGCGCACCCCCAAACTCCACAGTTGTGCAGTCAAATTCACTTTAAAGATTCTCCTTTCATTCATGAAGATGACATGGGAAAAAAATTGTCTCCTTGTGGAAAACAAATACTTGTAAGATGAAAATGACATGAAATTACCATTATAATCAGTAGATGGCAGCAGAAGATCCCTCATTAGCTCATTTGCCATTTCCACTTCCTATGGGCCAAATTTGCTAAACAGGGCAAATTAGTGTGAGAGCGCAATTAAAAAAAAAGCGCTAATGGGAGTGGAAATTTCTGTGTGTGATTTACTGACAATGCACGATTTAGAGAACACAGACGCAGCCAGATCATTTCCATAATGACAAACACAATCTACCAAGAGCAGCACAAATTAGCATCTGCTTTAAGACATGCTTTTTTGGAGCGTTAAATAATGGCGCAAATACCAGTAATTTGACGAGCGCAAACGAATCGCGTTGCATGATTCATTTTAATACTCTCCTCCCATAATTTTGTGTCTGAAAGGGAAATTCCTACATATGCATATTCAATAAGGTCAGGCGCAAAAATAACTGTCCACGCCTTTTCAGCACTAATTCTTCACTGCGCGTCTTTAGTAAATCCTGACAGTACTATTTTAAAGGCAAAAGACGGTTTGCGCTGGCTCAAGCTGTTAGTAAATCTGGCCCTTTTTTTTTTTTTTTTTTGCCATGTCTTGCTTTTAGATTTATTACAGAATGACTATGAAGTATAGCAAGTGCAAGGTTGGGACGGTTGGTCCTCCTAGAAAAAAAAAAATCTACAAATTGTGAACGGATTATGTAGCGAAACCAAGCAAAGGGTGCTTCCCTTATAGCGCAACTGACCGAGCTTACTCTCGAAAACTCCTGATATAATCAATAACTAACTACACAATCAATCTCTTATTTACATTGTGAATTTTTTCTTTTTCTTTTGTTATAATGGAAAGATCTGCGAGCGTGTATAACTCCATAAACTTGCGAAAACAAAAATTAGTTCAGAGCGGATCCTGACTAATGCCGAGTTCACACTGCACGATTTTCAAAGTCGTCCTTCACAATAGAAAGAATCGCTGACAGCTCTGTCTGGTCCGCAAACTATGTTTCACAACAAAACACACGCGAGAAGTGATAAGGAAAATAACGCGAGAACCCGCATGCGTCAGACCGGAGATCTCGAGCAAGACTGGAATTATTACAAATATATATATATATAGCCCGCAAATTGTCTGTGAGCTGATTTCCAGCTACAAGGAGAAAAAGAAAAACTGATTATGCAGGAGGGAGATGCAGGGAACAGGGATTGGGTGTTCTGCAAAGAGAGATGGAGGTAAATAATTTTGCAGTAACTGTTATGCTGATGTCAAGCAAATGTTTGTGCTTGTTTCTGTATGATATAATTGTTCATATATCTATTAAAATACTGATATTTTGGTCTATAACTCCTCCCCGAACTTCCCTCTGCCCTGTATCTTGGTCTCTCATTGGCTGTAGGTCATCGCCGATGTAGTTTTCAGTCAGAAATCATTGCATACAGCGTGATTGTGAATCGCCGACAGCTCCAGATATTTAGCATGCCAAATACTGATTCCCTCAGATCACGTCTTTAATAATTCACACTGCGTGATTGTCACTCGCGTGAACGAGCACCGATTTGCCTCCGATTTCGGGCATTTGTCGGCGATTTCGCAAAACCTGTCGGCGAGTGAAAAATCGGGCTAAAATCGTGCAGTGTGAACTCAGCATTACCTACACTAAACGCCTCTGATTGGCCGTTGCTTTCAACAGAGATGCCTGTGATTGGCTACAATACTCAACGCTGCAAAAACACATTGTAAATAGAAATGTTTGATTTTGTAATTTGAAACCAGAGCAAGCACACAAAAACACAAAGTGGGTGACTTCGAGCGGCTACAGAATTGAGTTGGTACTACTGGTACTGTAAATGTTAGCGATACAGCGTTTCCTTGGTCACTGCTGTAAACAAAACAGCGCTGCGCTTATAAACACTACTTTAATATGCATTATACGGAGGTAAAATGAAAAGAAAATACCATCTAAACTTTTCTGAAGACAGTCAGTTCCTTTCAGTGATAGCCTACATTCATATAACCCCCCATGCCCAATTCAGTATTTAGATCATTGTCCTCCAGTATTTCATGCATCGTAAACAGTGAGCTGCTCTGCCTGCTACGCCTGCTACAATATTTTATCTGCTGGTTCGTCTGTGCTCTGTCTTAGCATCTCTGGCGTCTGTTAACGTCCCGTTTACAGACTTTATAATATTTTGACACAAATGACATTTTGGAAAACGATTGCAAAACTTCCATAGGAACTGAGGAATGCGGAAGTAACGTGTCATGGAGCAGCCAATAGTTCCAGCATTAATCCCATTCATTTCAGTGTTTCTCAAGGACACTCGCTGGTAAATGTAAGAAATGTCTGCATTTTTTGACATTTTAACGCATCTGTTGACCTCTCAGGAATCTAACCAGAAGTGGTATTTTATGAAGCACGTTACAGTTAATGTTTATCGTTAGATAATAGATTTACACTATAATCATATTTAGATAATGTGAGCAACACTTTAATAGCTACCCCCAGAGGAAAAATGTATTGCTCAGTGGTTGCTCTTCCTAAGCTCAGGAGACTTATATGAGATTCTCATATATCGCTTATTTTAGTATCAACAGCATTTCAGATGTTAGAAGTAGAATAGAAGTAGACACAAATGAGACTTGAGAAATATTTGAGGAAATAACATAGAAACAATAGAAACATAGAAAATCTCTTTATTGTCTTGCTGCAATCTCTATCAAGACTCCATTATAGGAATATTTTATTGCTCAGAGTTTGCTCTTTCTAAACTCAGGAGACTTAGTTGTGATTCTCATGTATTTCTCATTTTAGTATCAACAGTGTCTCAGATGTTTCTCCTAAAATTCCTTAGGAGAAATAAAAGTAGACACAACTGTGACATGAGAAAGTTCTGAGAGAAAGAATTCCAAAATGAGAATGGACTGTGAGAAACAAGGGAGATCTCTTTATTGTCTTGCTGTAATCTCTTTCAAGACTCTTATAAAAATGTTTTACTGCTCAGAGGTTGCTTTTTATTTTTTTCTTGATTACATTGGGGTTTTTCACCTTTAATGGTCAGGACAGTAGGAGCAGAGACAGGAAACGATTGGACAGGTGAGAAGGGAACAGGAGCAGGAAAGTACCTTTAGCTGGGACTCTAACTCATGCTGTCTGAGGTGCAGTTGTGTCTTCATGTCGATGTGCTGCCCACGAGGCTATGGCTCTGATAGGTTAATCTACGCTCAGGATACTAAGGGGCAATTCTCTTATATGTCTCACTGAGATAATAAGCTTTGTCTTAAGATGTTTTCAATTTGATTTTAGGAGAAACATTAAACTTTTACCAATATTGTAAACACTAAAACTATCATTTAAATAGTATTAAACATTTCAGAATATCATGGTTTACTAGTTTAAATTTGTCTTCAATGCCCAGGCAGCATTGTATACAGCACATTTTCCAAGACTTATATAAGTGTAAGATGTTTAGTATTAGGGGTGGAACGGTTCAACTTACTCACGGTTCGGTTTGTATCATGGTTTTATAGTCACGGTTCGGTATGTGCTATGTTTAGGCAAAAACTATACTGTTAACAAAAAAAATTAAAAATAAGAATGATCTATCTAACTACAAGCAACAGCACAAATAAATACATTAGAGTAAAGATATAATAAAATAAACAGTGATTTTCAGTTTTTTTTAGGTAGGTCTAACATTAGTTTTCAGGTACAGAAATTTAATAAAGTAATGAAATGTAAAACAGCATTGCATATTTGACTGTATAAATTAAAGATGATTCTTTATTAAAGTTACAAAAGCTATTCAATCAAGAGCAGTGAGTGATTTCTTTGTTGTTGCCGTTTGATTAATATTAAGAAAGTGCTGTCA
Organism: Sinocyclocheilus anshuiensis; assembly: GCF_001515605.1. Lineage (NCBI taxonomy): Eukaryota > Metazoa > Chordata > Actinopteri > Cypriniformes > Cyprinidae > Sinocyclocheilus > Sinocyclocheilus anshuiensis. Next base: position 1,651,164 of record NW_015551032.1, on the reverse strand, counting down.
CTTTAAGAGAGTGCACTGATATAGTATGTTCAGCCGGCTGTGTCTGCTGCTATAGGATACTTACCAAGATGGGCATTTTGACATAATTTTTGTGTGAATTTGTCCATTTAAACACAATACTTCAGAGAAAGCTTAATATTTGCGCGTGTTCTGAGGCGCGGGTTTGCGCGCTTGGGTTGAGCGCACGCACAAATCTTCTCACTGTGCGCACGAGCTCGCGTCCTCTGGCTCTTACATGTTTAAACTGGCAAAGCTTAAATGAGTTTAGCTTAAAGGTGCTGTATGTAAGTTTTTGACTCTACTAAAGCATAAAAATACCATAATATGTTTGCAGATATTTAAGAAACATGCTAAGTTAACATACTTGTTGAAAAACAATGCTACAATCAGTTATTCTCCTTTGAAAATGTGCGTTCCTGTAATGTTGGCAGCCCTGTATATACTGTATATAAACTGTATAGTGCCTTGCAAAAGTATTTTTTTTCACATTTTGTTATGTTGCTGCCTTATGTTAAACTGCTTTAAATTACTTTTTTTCCACATTAATGGTAAAGCAAAAAAATGCTTTTTAACATAAGTTTTTCACTACACTTCAAGTGAAGTTAACCTGTGGCAAATTCAATTGAATGGGTATAATTTGGAAAGGCACACACGTCTTAATTAAAGGTCTAACAGCTGATAATGCATATCAGAGCAAAAACCAAGCCCTGAGGTCAAAAGAACTGCCTGTAGAGCTCAGAAACAGGTTTGTGTCAAGCCACACATCGGGGGAAGAGTTCAGAAAAAAAAAATTCTGCTTCATTGAAGGGTCACAGAAGCATGTAGTCTCTGTTACTCTTAATGGAAGAAGTTTGAAACAACCAGGACTCTTCCTAGAGCTGGCCTCCTGGCCAAACTGAGCAATTGATGGAGAAGGGCTTTGGTTATAGTGAACAAGAAGTGGTGAACAAGAACCTGATGGTCACTCTAGTTGAGCTCCATGATCATATATGCAGATGGGAGAAATCTAGAGAAGGACAAACATCACTGCAACACTCCACCGATCTGTGCTTTATGGCAGTGTGGCAAGACTCAATCCTCTCCTCAGTATAGACACATGAAAACACACTTGGAATTTGCAAAAAAGCACCAAAAGGACCCTCAGACGCTGAGAAACAAGATTCTCTGGTCTGATGAACCTCAATTCTAAGCATCATGTTTGAAGGAAACCAGCTCTGCTCATCACCTGCAGAGTACCATCCCAATAGTAAAGTGTGCTGGTAGCAGCCTCGTGCTGTGGGGCTGTTTTTTAGCGGCAGGGACTGAAGGACTCATCAGAGTAGAAGAAAAGCTCAATGCACCAAAATACTGTAATTTGTTTATTTCCTATGCTGATTTACTCGTCTACAAAATCGCCCCAATCATTGATTTTTTTCCCCAAATAGAACTATTGAAGTAATCTGATTTTCTTTTTCATATCGCAATATATATCGCAGAAAAAAAATATATCGCAATGTGAGTTTTTTCCAATATCGTGCAGCCCTACTGTTAATGCACAATCATTGCACATAATGTGTCAATATTTACCATAAAATTGCTGCAAATATAGTGAAACTGCTGTCTATCTGCTTAAACCCATTCAAACAGACTGACAGCACGGAGTTGTTTGGAACTATTGAGAGCTCCATGAACCACGGCGAGATCAGAGCATGTCACAACTCTGTTTTTCAATGGCTCTGGTCAACTGGTGCGTCTCTACAAATGTTGAAATCAAGCAGGAATCAAGCCTTTCCCTCAGCATTAAGACTTTCAGACACTTCAGTTTGAATAAAAAACAGGAACAGCTGTTTTCAGTGCATGGCACAAACAGAAGATTTCAAATCTGCATATGTATGAAAGTCATGTCACGGGAGGTATTAGGTCTGATTTAATAACTTTTTGAACTGCACTGACCTGAAAAAGAATGATTGACCATGTAGCAGCAGGGTCATTCTGCCACTCAGTGGTCACTCTGAACACATACAACCGATAATAAAACTCTAAGGCAGTGGTCACCAACCTTTTTAGGCCCAAGATCCCTGACCTCGGCCTTTATGAAAGACAAGATCTACCTATTGAAGAATTGATAGAAAAAGACATCCCAGATTGTACTTCAAATTTGAGGCCTTTTACTTCGTATTTTAATTAGTGATGCACCGATCATAGCTAAATCAGATTTTCTTTTCTTTCTTTCTTTTTTTTTTTTTTACTAGCAAATTGGATTCTGATACTGATACTGATTTTTAAGCAAATTTATTTATTGGCTATTTGCTTTATAACAAACAAACTGGCTTTAAACAAAAATATCTAGCCATTTGAAATTAGAGGCAACCACTGCATTTTAATCATGATCTGCACGGGCAGTTGTTTTTTATTTGATTTAGATTAATTTCAGGATTTAAAACAAAAAAGAATGGTCTGACTTATGGTGTTATTTATTTATTCGCTACATAAAACATCTGCACGAAACAAAAACAGCAGGTCTGAATGAGACGCACTCTCTGACAGCAGGTGGCGCCTATGAACAGGGTTGCCAGGTTTTCGCAATAAAACTTGTCCAATCGCGTTTCGAGGGGGTTCCCATGTAAAAATCGCATTCCGGGGGTAAAATACACGTTTTTCGGCGGGGATCTTCCAGTAAAATTCACATTCCAGGGACTAAATATCACGTTATTGGGGTCGCTTCAACCCGCGGACATGAACAACAACCCGCGGCAACAGTGTTAAGTAGCCCAATTCTGCGGGAAAACCACGGACTTGGCAACACTGCTTATTGACCGACCGCACTATAGCGTTTCCTTGGTTACCGCTGTAAACAAAGCAGAGTTGCGCATTATACGGAGGAGAAGAAAATGCCATTGCAATCGAAGCTTTTCTCAAGACAGTACCCTTCAGTGATGCATTAATATAACCCCATAAATGTAATGCATGTTTGTACTTATTTTACTTTTTTTTTTGGGATCTACTGGGACAGTGATAAAGATCTACCAGTCGATCGCGATCGACGGGTTGGCGACCACTGCTCTAAGGGGTTCATACATAAATGAGTTTACATGCATGCTGGAGGGATGAGGGAATGAAACAGAAATGAAACAGTTTTACTATCCTGTTGGACACAATTGGTGGTGTAGCCATTTTGACATTTGTAGTTCCTAATTCATAAGTTGCTTAGGATAAAATGTCTAATAAATTACTAAATGTAAATATGATTTGTGTCTTAAAGTAGATTTACAGATTAACATTGTTCCATGTTGATTAATAGTGTTAACTATTGTTAACTACAAACTTTTTCCATTCATTAAACTAAAGCTGAAATAAAACAAATATTAGAGTAAAACTTACAAAAAAATAGAAATGTTGCCTTGACAACTAAATAAAAATAAAAGTTGAAGTTGAAGCACTGAAATACATATCAAATTTACTAAAACAAACTAAAATTAATCTATTAAAATAAAAGCTAATTCAATATATTAATAAATACTAAGAGTATATAAATAATACTAAAATAACACTGATCTTCTTGTTGAGGATGACATGTTCAGTTTGGTCTTTTAGTGACACTGCTAGTTGAGAGAGGACAGAAAGTGATGGGAGAAGCCTGTGGAATGGGATCAGGAAATAATGCAAGTCAGGCTAGCCATTAAGCACAATAATATCCAATTATATGGATATTTATGCTAGCTGATTTCTTCCCATAACACTTCTCTTGATTTTTAGACAAAAACATGATTTCCGGAGAAACTAATCTTCCCTTCAAAGAATATTCATCTTCAATAAAAACTGAATTATTCTTAGTGAAATGGAAAATACCAACCATAAGCCATACAAAATCTGCCAGACTGAAGAAACAACTGGACTCACTGAAACAACATATTGAAAGACTTTATATTTTAGTCTCTGGTACAAAACAATCATGTTGCAATCATCAGTTTCAAGCTTTTAAAAGACTTTCCCCCCTCACAGCATGGCACATCTGCATTGCAGTGCCTGCATTTTCAACAAGTGAAACTTCACAGATGTACGAAATAATACACAGCACTTACTGGGGAGATCTAAATGGGTCAGACCTAGAATTTTCCAATCCTGACTCATCTACCAGTCAACACATTTGTAATTGTTTGGCATTCAGTGTTGCCGATTTGGACTGCTTCATCAAAAGTGGCAGGAAGGAATATTCCCAGACCTCATAAAAAGCCAATTTAACCTAATCTTTGATCAAACAAACAAAATAAATGTTTTCTGTTAAAATTAAAATTCTCTCATCATTTACTCTTATGTCGTTCCAAACCTGTATGACTTCCTTCTGTGCAACATAAAATAATTTTTTGTTCATACAATGGAAGTCAGTGGGCTCCAAAACTGTTTGGTTATCAACATTCTTCAAATTATCATCTTTCCTTTTCAACAGAAAGGTGATTTAGGTTTGCAATAGAGCCCGACCGATATGGGTTTTTGAGGACCGATGCCGATAGCGATATTAGGGAGTAGAAAAAGGCCGATATTCTTTGTGTATATTATAGTACAGTACCAGTCAAAAGTTTGGACACTTTCCCATTTGTGTGTCCAAACTTTTGACTGGTACTGTACTGTAGAATGCAGTATATACATAAACAGAATATATATATACACACAAAAACATCATCAACGTCACAAGGAACAAGATTAAAAACCGCTGCTTAATACCATTGCGTCTCACCAACTAGGTGACAACGTTGTGCTAAATCACCATTCAACAGACTCAAGCCACCACCGCACAAACTAGTTAGCAACTTACTGTTAAGACAACGTTTGAATGCTGCTGCCTGAACAAGAGACCTCCTTCCTGAAGAGAAAGGGTTGGCTGGTGTCACTATCTCACCAACGCAGCGGCGGATCTCCACCAAATTCGGGGGATCCCTTTAGCTCGAGAAGCCCTCTCGAACGCCGCCCTCCGCACATTGGTAGCTCCTCGGGATCGGTACCCGACGGTGACTTTGACCGGCCGTAACTCCAGGACCCCGAGGGCTATCGACACTAGGGCTGTCAAAATCACTGAAAAACTAAATTCGAATTTTCTACTTAAATATTATCAAAATTCAAATTATATTTAAATTTAAAATGCATAATTTCAGTTAGGGTGAAGAAAAGCTTTTGCCAAGCCACAAATTAGTGAGCAATTTACCGTTAAGACAACGCTTGACTCAGAGTCATGAAGACACCGCTTGAATGCTGCTGCCTGAACAAGAGACCTCCTTACTGAAGAGAAAGGGTTGGCTGGTGTCACCATCTCACCAACGCAGCGGCGGATCTCCACCAAATTCGGGGGATCCCTTTAGCTCGAGAAGCCCTCTCGAACGCCGCCCTCCGCACATTGGTAGCTCCTCGGGATCGGTACCCGACGGTGACTTTGACCGGCCGTAACTCCAGGACCCCGAGGGCTATCGACACTAGGGCTGTCAAAATCACTGAAAAACTAAATTCGAATTTTCTACTTAAATATTATCAAAATTCAAATTATATTTTAATTTAAAAGGCATAATTTCAGTTGGGGGGAAAAAGCTTTTAGCTTCTCTCCTGAGGCCACAAGAGGGCGCATCGAGCAAAATATTGTGCACGTTTCTTCAAAGCGTAATACAATTAGAAAAAAAGTGCATAATGTTTAAAATAATGTTTATAAACCATATATAATTAATAAAGTTGCTTAAACAATTAGAAAAAAAACAGTGCATGTATGTATAGTTGAATACAAAGGACCGAAAACCAATCACAAAGAGTACGCTACTTTCTTCATTTAAAAACATGAGATGCAGTGGGATGGGGGAAAACCGCCATAACGTCTTTAGACATGTTTTTTTTAAAGTTGAACTTGCATTAATTTTACATGGCTTTCTAAACATGCCTCTCTCTGCGAGATGCGAGTGCAACGCTGATAGATGTCCCTCTAGAAAATGTGAAAATGTTTATTTACTATTTATTCGGGTTTTTTAAGATATCTAATATTTTGATACTTAATTTCCATGATCTAAATATTCTTAAAAATTAAAAGTTTGTTGTCATTTGGAAGTGTGTAGGCCTTCTTGCATTATTATGCTGTTACATTATGATTATATATTCAGTGGCATAAAATGGTCTTTAAAATTACAATAATATCGCTTATCGGAATTATTTCTGGGGCAATATATCGCACAATAAAAAGTTGTTATCGTGACAGGCCTAAGTGGCATATCTGCGGTACATACGCCGATGCCGATATATCTGCGTCAGGCTCATATCGGCCGATAAAATATGAAAATATCCATATCGGCAGACTGATAAATCGGTCGGGCTCTAGTTTGCAACAAAATAAGGGTGAGTACATTTTGACACAATTTTCATTTTTGGGTTAACTAGGCCTATCCATTTAATATTTCCCTCAAGAAATATCTTGTTTGGCTCTTAAAGTTTAACTACATATCTGGGATTCATTTCTCTCACACAAAGCAACTTTGAGAAACTCGTATATAAACACTACAGGTGTGCAATTTTCACACACATGCTCAATAAACATACATTCTTGTTATTATTATCTTATTATTCTTATTATTATCAATGTTGAAAACAGTTGTGCTGCTTATTATTTTTATGAAAACCGTGATGTATTTTTTTCAGGATCCTTTGATGAATAGGAAGTTCAAAAGAACAGCATTTATTTGAAATATTTTTGTAACATTATAAATGTCAGTTATTTTTGATTTATTTAATGCCTCTTTGCTGAATAAAAGTAACAAATACTAATAACATTGGTTTTGAAACGGTAGTGTATACACCAAGGCAAGCTGTCTGACCAAGATACATGGGGTGCTTCTCATTGTTCTTATTCTGTGTTTCTCAACCATAGTCCTGGAGCTCCCCCAACTTGGAGTGAACATGGAATGAACTAGTTGTGTCAAATAAAGGACACATACACACTGTGCAGTGTTAGGGGTGCTCAAGGACCAGGATTGGTAAACAGTGCTTCCTTATCTTGCAGCTCTGTCATCCAGCCTGTGACCTGGAAATTGACACTTTAGTCATCTAAATGCAGATATGCACAGTCATCAGTAAATGGCATCACTTTAAAGTGATGCTTCAGTGAATCTTGCTTTGATTCCTCCTTCTTCACATCTCATCCTAGCATCCTTTCCTTAAGAGGCAAATCCCAAAGAAAAGATATGAGGAAGAGACACAAGAACACACAATAGGAATGAGAAAAAAACAAAGAAGTGAAGAGATGTGTGGCCAAGTATGATGTCCCATACTCGGAATTTGTGCTCTGCATTTAACCCATCCAAGTGCACACACACAGCAGTGAGTAGTGAACAAAAGGCACGTTTCCATTACTCTTCAAATTGCGCAAATTGAAATTGCGAATTTAAAATACGCCAAATGGAAACGCGTCAATTTCGCAAAAACGCCCATATCGCAAAAATGTTTTTACGCTTGCATGAGGTGGTTTTTCAGGCAATGCGAAAAAGGAATAATTCGCAAAACTGCAATGGAAACGTTTTTTTCGCATTTACAGGTCACATGGCGTATGTAAAAAGTCATATGATCATTCTTCAATGTACCTCCAAGAAACAGTTCATACGTGGCCGCTCTCCAGTATAAGGGGCTTTCCTACGATTAATGCTTAGACAATTTACACTGCACACGTCTGCGGTGCAGTGTGGCTCTGATACGGCCACTGAAGCTGATTACGGCCACTCTAGTCAATGCTTGTGCTTATTCCAGCCGCGCCACGCACGTTTCTGAAGCGGCGCTCTGTGCTGCTTCTGTAAAGACACACGCATATGCCTCCTTTGAATAAATCTAGCCAAAATCCGTTCAAATCCCACCAAAATCCGATGGCATGACTTATCGCGAGAGGCAAAAGTTTATGTTTTAGTCGCATAACATTGGTTAATGGAAACGCAGTCATTTCGCAATACTTTTTTATTAACATTTATAAAATATCGCCAAAGTTTTGCGCAAATCTGATATATGCAATTACTTTTAGCAGGTGCAGTTTTTCTCTTTCGGGAAAATGTACCAAAATGTTTGACTAAAAATTTAAGAATTATATTTATCAAGTCTTTAGCTTCAGACCCTTATTTCATAAAAAAAGGAGAAGTTAGGATAATCAGGATTGCAAATCATCTGTTTTGAAAGTCCATTGTATTTTGGGTCATCATTAATAAAATGGCACCACGAATTGGTTCCCATACAGAAAGTATTTGAGGTTAATTTATACACATTTTGAATCAGTCACTGTGCAACACTGGGACTGACATTATATATTATGCCTATATTATTTTTATTGGTTTATACTGTGATTAAGTCCAGATTCAAGCTTTAGCGATGCTGTAAATATTAAAATAGAATTACAGGAAGCTCCCTGATATAAGTCTGTTTTTAGAGATTCTACAAGCATATCATCCAAAGAATTTAACTGTAAAATAATTGAAGGGATAGTTCACCCAAAAATAAAAATCTGAAATAATTTGCTGTCATTTACTGTCCCAAAATATACTATCTCTTGTGTAACACAAAAGAAAATATTTTGAGAAATTGTTTTAGAATGGAAATCAATGGCAACCAAAACTGTTTGGTTACCAACATTGTTCAAAATATCTTCTTTTATGTTCAACAGAAGAAAAAAATCATACAGGTTTAGAATAACACGAGAGATGATGAGAGAATTTTTCATTTTTGGGTGAGCTGTCCCTAGAAGTTTATGTTGAACCCTTACAATACCAACTGTAATTCACTTTTTAGTGTTGTTGGGTAGGGATGCACCGATACCACTTTTTCCAGTAACTTGCTTCTTCTAAATGCTCAGATCATAAACTTAAAAGTAATAAACATGCTGCTGCTAGAGAGAGGAAGATCCACATAGCAGATCTAGGCAGGTGGTGCTGGGGAGGCGGTGGGCTAATATGAAGACATGCATAGCACACAGACAGAGCATTCATTGAATACGTCCTGATTACATAGGTAAACAGTAATGAGAGTATGTGAATCCAATTGGCTGGGAACACTGAATTGAACAAACCAATTAGAACGTGAATAGAGATTCATGGCTGAACTATTCATTTTTTGAATCATGCTCATTATGAATTTATGTGGTGTAAAAAAAGAGGTGTCCTTTTGTGTTCCACAAACAAAAAAGGGTGGGTAGATAATAACATAATTTTCAGTTTACAGAAAATTATCTGAGGAATGTGTGATTCGATTGGACTGGCCAAATTAGACTTGAGAATAGGTGCTTCTTTCACAGTGCTTCAGACA
>NW_015551032.1:1630495-1640909 GCF_001515605.1 Sinocyclocheilus anshuiensis | reverse complement strand
ATACTCTTACAAAAAAAAAAAAAAAAAACAGCAAAAGGATTATATTGGGTTACACAGATCAGAAGCCTTTATCTGTTGTTTACTGAGGTAAAGTGAAGTGACATGTGGCACTTACCTCTACCAAGTGCGTCCCACTCTTTATTTTCTCATTCATGCATGTTTCCTTATCACTCAAAAGGTTTATAACGTTTAAGCAGTACTGTGTTGTGTGCATACCGCGGAATACACGATATAGCAAAATCTCTAACGATTGATACTTTATTTCGTGTATACCACCATACCGCTCAGCCCTATGTGACCATCTTCACCAATGCAGATCACCACGTACTATCGCTGATGCCAGGTATCACATACATATTCCTGTTCCCACATCTTGTTAATGTTAATGACAGGAAGCTTAAAAGACTTAATCCAACAAAAGTTTTTTTTTCTAATAGCGAAACAGAACAGAACAATACTGCACATCTCAGTAGTAACTCAAGCTGGAAGACTGGATAAATGCTGAAAGACCACAAGTCATAACAAAGAACATGTAACAATAGGAGTAGAGTTTAGTTTTTGTTTTGTTTTTTCTACCATATAAGATTCCCCTGTGACTTCTTATTTAAAAGCACAGAAGTTAACCTGAGGGTTAACTGCCGAAAACACCTGCCACACTACTCCCTGGAGATAAACACACACTAATATTCATCACCACAGTTTAGTCATTTTTGCTATCAGCTCAAGAAAGCTGTCGGACATAGATTATGACTCCAGCTACTGTAATCATACATGCAAATGTAGGAACTATTGTAATGTTTGCATTGTGTAATTTGTTGAGTATGGTCACCTGTAGCCTCAGGCAGCCTGTTGCATTATTACACAACATAATTCCACCAAAATAAGTTTGGACAAACATCCAAATAACTAAAATCAAAGAAAAGGCACCAACAGGTGCATGCATAAAATGTACGACATAATATGGAGACGTCTGCTCAGCTTACCGTGTAAAAGCCAATCCTACACAGGGCTATTGAGAGCTGAATGTGTTCTGACATCGTCCCCAGCAACAGCGTTACCCCAGACAACAAACAAGCCGAGCCAGAGTAACTGGATGAGGACAAGAGGATGGCTTTGAAGAGGGAACAGAGAAAGACACTATATGAAGACAGAGATTCAATGGTTCTTCTTCAAATGAAAGGATGGAGAAAAGAGGAAACTGTTCTATTCATCCCCATTCATAAATAAACGAGAGCTAGAGGTGGGTGAATACTCGGGGAGAGAGAGAGAGAGACAGAGACAACAACTAAAGGGGATTAGTAGAGCGCAGTCTCAAGAGATTATCAACTCAGTGACTCGTATTGAAAAATAAAACTGCTAATTGGATTAGTTACTTTTACACACCTACACTCAATTAATTATATAGAATAATTGCAAAAAAATTGTAGCCACTGTCAGAAATGTACTGAAGTTTGACTGAAATAATCACATTATATATTCTGATGAGCTATATAATAATGTAAAGATGTGTGAACAGTTCTCTCTTCCCTCTACTAACAAAGGAAATGCTAATGAATACAATGATGATAATAGTGATAATTGTGTCTTCCTCAGTGAGAGAAAAACCCAGAAAGAGAGATAGAAAAGTACAAGTTGAAAGCTAACATTATCACAGCATGCAGCTGGTGTGTCAAAATAATATGCAGTTTATTAAGGTCTCAAATGTTTAACATAAATTCGATTTTTAGTCTTTTCATTCACATGAAAATTCAATTACCTATACCAGGTAATATACTTTTAGTTTTATTCAAAAAGGACACATTAAATTGATCAAAAGAGGCAGTAAAAGCGTGTTATGCATTAATATTACAAACATATCTATTTCAAATAAATGCTGTTTATATGAACTTTGCATTCAAACAACCCTGACAAAAGTATCATGGTTTCCACAAAAATATTAAGCAGAATAACATTTTTCAACCTTAGTGGTTAAGAAATATTTCTTATTATCAAATCAGCATATTAGAATGATTTCTAAAGCTTTGGATAAAAGCATATGCTAAATGAACAAACGTGAAGTGTAAACGTGGATCATTTGACACTGAAGGCTGGAGTAAAGGCTGAAACATCTTACCAACCCCAAAGTTTTGTACCCTCCCAAACAAGCATACAAATCCAAAGACATAAACAAACAGTATTCCAGGCCTACTGATGTGTTCAGCCAGTCTGACATTTTCAGCGGACCTTTGTTGCCAATTATCTAGTCTACTGTATGGCAAAAACATTTCCAGCATCTATATATGTACTCATAATAAACATCCACAAGGTGGCAGCATTGATTTATCTTTCATGTCTGTTTGTTAACTATCACACTTGACAGAACAAAAACTTTTAAGGTATGCCCTTTGTCAACATGCCAAAATCATTTGTAAATATCTTTAACCTTTAAATATCCTTTTATCCTTAAAAATAATACCAATATCCTTTAATCCTTTAAAGTAAATGTCTACTAGTTTAATATATTTTAACATGCAATGTACTCTTGTGATAGCAAAGCTGAATTTTCGAGAAGGGTCTGGCTGCAGCCTGGCGCTTGCACTCTCAGACTTGCATTCTCAGGCTTGCACTCTCAGACACTTGCACTTCCGCTAGCGACGTCACTTGCAGTCTTTATTCTTTTTATTTTGGGATGATAAAGACAATTCAGTAGCCTATATGTCTTGTTGTTGACTCAAAGTATATACAGAACAGCAGAATATGAACGTGCATTTGGAATTTTCAGCAGTCATCACTCCAGTCTTCAGTGTCACACGGTCCTTCAGAGATCGTTCTAAAATGCTGTTTTTTTTCAGGATTCTTTGATGAATAGGAAGTTCAAAAGAACTGCATTTATTTGAAATATTCAGTAACATTATAAATGCCATTACTGTCAATTTTGATCAGTTTATTGTGTCCTTTCTGAATAAAACTTAATGTCTTAAAAAAAATTAAAATAGTATAGTAGTGAAAGTAGTGTAAATGGGTCATTCTACAGAAATGTCCCCTTTTGGTATGGCAAGATGTTTAAATGGTAGAAAAACCTGTTTTTGACCTCAAAATAAAGCACTTTTCCTCTGTACATGGCTGTGGGGACGAGCAGTTTTGTGGTGCTTGGAATTTTTTATAATTAATTAAAAATAAATATTGCCACATTGATGGCTCAAGAGGGTGTAATTGTTCAAATAACACATTGTTTTATTTTAAAATATAAAAAAATTGTAACACTAAAGTGTTTTTCAAGTGTAATATTTCTGTAAAGGCTAGGGACAGAAAAGTGGACGTTTCCATAGAATGACCCAAATAGTGTATTTAGCAACATTAATGTGTCATGCTTGTCGAGTATAAGCTTCCTACATAGTAATATATGACGATATCAGTTCTCTTCGCCTGCTCTAAAAATGGTCCACCCTGTCCCTGGCCCAGAAACTTAAGCAGGGGACTGTCTTTTAATAGCTTTGGTTGGTCCTACCAACATTGCACTACTTCACATTCACTACACAAAAAGCCAAGGGAACCTCTGCTCCCAGTGTCATGGCAGGAGAAGGAATCACTATTTCCCACTGGATAGCAAGCCCTGTGCGCTACCAGGAGCACTTCAAAACCAGGAATCTCACTGAATGCACTGAAGATCATCGACTGTTTGCCCTGCCAGGACCTGAATGTCTGCCGGTTGAAATGGACACTGAAGGGAGGCAAACAGTCACTGAGGACGAGGATTCAGTAGAGCCATTATTTTAAGTCCTGCTGGACGTGACTCAATTTAAACCAGAAGACATCCTCATACAGGTCTTTGAGGGGTGGCTGCTGATCAGAGGTCGGCACGGGGTGAGGATGGACGAGCATGGGTTTGTGTCGTGAGTTTCACCAGACACTACCAACTGCCTGACCATCACCTCCAGGCGGGGGACCTCAAAGCCATGCTGTGTCGTGATGGGATACTAGTGGTGGAGACCAAGGACCGATGGTGGCCAGCGTGTGATTAGGACAACACAGTGATTTAACACCATTTATCAGGACATGAACAAACTTGGGCTGTGTTAGTTGAACATTTTTGTTGTGATCAGTTATCCGGTAAAGCAATCACATTCTTTGCTGTTGTATGACAGTTTCGCTTTGTTTTGCATGTCCCAAGATGTTTAACATTCAGCTTGATTTCCTGCATAATGCTTAGTGGCAAAAAATACATTTTCTAGTAAATAAAAAAGACTCTCATATGTTCACATTATATAGGCCTACCCTAAATTATTTAAAATCGGCATCAAGTATATATCAGTTCCCTTGCAGGAATGTGATTAAGCTTCATGATGACATATCATTATGTCACTGTGCAAGCACGTTTGTCAGCATGCCGATACTATAACGCAGCGATAATGTATTAAGGATTTTTTTTTTTTGACAAACCTGTTTAGTACACAAAGCATTCACCAGCGGACATCATAATACTGTTAAAAACCGTACAAATTTATATTTATTCTTTAATTAAAGAAGATTTAATGCTTCATGTCTGTGTCATACTGCATTTTAATCGCACAGATATAAATGAATGTAGTTGACAAAGCGTCTTAAAAGTCGCTTATGAAAGAGATTCGCCTACATAGCGATGTCCGAATCGTGAACTAATTCTACTTTTGAATCGGATCTTTCAATGAATCTATTTTGGCAATGACCAATTCGTTATAGTTGATAGAACATATGAAGCACGGATTAGAAACAACATGTATTTCCGTTTCTGTCAGTTTTAAGCAGGAACGGTATTTTAATAAAACTGTTAAAAGGTTGTTTAAAATGTACGGAGCGCTGCGCTAATGAATATAAATGTTCAATGTCATGAAATTACCATTTTTTTTTTTTCAAATACAGCTGCAGGTGTTATCTGGCCATTTCATTTTACCACATTAATGTTTGTACTTTAGATTACATTAATTTAGGCAAATTACAACATTTACCACAACATCGCCTTCTTGCAGAATCTCAACGGTCGCCACATTCAGCCTGAGACGATTAATTCCATTCACAGAAGCGCGCACGCGGGTAAATTAAACAGGAAATGGCCATGTTTACTGAGAAATGTGATTGGTTTCATTAAAAATATATATAGGAACGAAATAATGACGGTATTAACCCGTTAGCAGCAACAACAACAACAAAAAAACATTTTCGGTCAGAAAAAATTAAATGAAACAAAAATGTTTTTACTTTGTTTCGAACCGTCTGAATGGAGGATTTGACTAATAGATTAAGATGCTAAAATAATATCTGAGTAGTATAAATGTAATAAATGTAAAACGTAGGCTACTTGAAACATGTTTATAGCTTCATTGTATGACGAAGTTGTCAAATCACATACAAAACAGAGCTGGTTTTAATAACGTGCAAAACGATTTAATTCAAGAGATGAATTTTTGTATTATTTAATGTAATGCAAATCATAAATGTTTCTAAATGACATAATGTTTATTGAGCTGAATCATGGCTGCAGAACTGGGACGCATGGAGGGAAAGTGTAATGAACAGCAATATATATGACTACACGTGGCATTTAATTAGGAGAATTTAATATTGTGCCGTAATGGCGTGTTTTGTTGCAAATGAATCATTAAAACAGTTCATTGTAAAGAACTGTTCAAAAGAACCGATTCTCGAAAATCAGTCACTCCTCACCATGTTAGATTTGATTCGTGCTGCTTGGTAATTAGCTCCGCCCTCGACTACCCGGACTGCTTGTGCTCGGCGCTGCCGCTGTTCAGGGTGAGCGAGTGTACGCTGTGGTCGGAGTGGGACGGGCGCACAGCAACGGGGCTCTGGAAGGTAAACTCCACAGATGAAGAAATGACTACAGCTCTGAGGTTTTTAACCAGGACAGCTGATTGATCGTCAGGTTATCGTATGACCAGTGTGAAGAGGACGCTGGAGATAGTGGGTTTACGGTTCCCTCAGCAGAAGCTTAAGTTGTTGTCAGTACTGCAGGTCAGCGAGTGAGTGAGTTTGGCTTGGAGTTAGCTAGCTGATACGCTAACCTTTTACGCTTTTAAATTCATCGCAGCTTGGAGAAATGGCTTTGCGAGCGAGAGCTCTGTATGACTTTAATTCAGAAAACCCAGGAGAGATATCGGTGAAAGAGCACGAGATTGTAACTCTGTACAGCGAGCAGGACATTGAGGGCTGGCTGGAGGGGACGAACAGCAGAGGGGAGAGAGGGCTCTTGCCTGCGTCCTACATCGAGATTTTGAGAAATGACACCGTCTCGTCTTTTAACCACAACTCTCGATATGCCAACATTCCCACTGGTGGTTTTGACATCAAAAATCAGACTCAAGAGAGCTACAACACTGCACCAGCATCAGGCTTCACAGCCTACCCTGCACTACCTCAGCAGCAACAACAACATCCAGGGACTCCAGCCAGTGATGATGATTGGGATGATGACTGGGACGATCACTCGTCTGTAGCTGATGAACCAGGGGTTGTTGGTGGAGGATATAGGAATTATGAAGGAAACGGACCCTCTGGCTACAGCATCTCCACCTCCTCCATGCCTAGAGGTGCACAGCAAGCCAAAAGTTCAGCCACAGTCAGCAGAAATCTGAACAGGTTCTCCACTTTTGTGAAGTCAGGAGGTGAGGCGTTCGTGCTGGGGGAAGCGTCCGGCTTTGTGAAGGATGGGGATAAAATCTGCGTGGTGATGGGTCAGTATGGTCCGGAGTGGCAGGAGAACCCGTACCTGTTCACTTGCAATATTGATGACCCCACCAAGCAGACGAAATTCAAAGGCATGAAAAGTTACATTTCCTACAAGCTGACACCGACCCACACGCAGAGCCAGGTCAACAGAAGATATAAGCATTTCGATTGGCTCTACGCCAGATTGGTGGAGAAATTTCCTGTCATTTCGGTGCCACACATCCCTGAAAAACAAGCCACTGGTCGCTTCGAAGAAGACTTTATTTCGAAAAGGAGAAGAGGGCTGATATGGTGGATGAATCATATGACCAGTCACCCTGTACTAGCCCGGTGTGATGTTTTCCAGCACTTCCTCACTTGCTCCAGCATGGATGAAAAGTCTTGGAAGCAAGGGAAGCGGAAAGCCGAGAAGGACGAGATGGTCGGTGCCAACTTCTTCCTCACCATCAGCACTCCAGCAGCCCCTCTTGACCTGCAAGACGTTGAAAGCAGGATTGACGGATTCAAGGCCTTCACCAAGAAAATGGATGACAGCGTAATCCAAGTCAATGCCACGCTCAGCGAGTTCGCGAGGAAGCAGATAGCCGGGTTTAAGAAAGAGTATCAGAAAGTGGGACAGTCTTTTAAGTATCTAAGTCAAGCATTCGAGATAGACCAGCAGTCGTACTCGGTCGGTTTGAACCAAGCAATTGCATACACGGGGGAAGCCTACGAAGCTATTGGAGACTACTTTGTGGAGCAGCCTAAACAAGATGTGGACCCATTGATGGATTTGTTAGCCCTGTACCAAGGACATCTTACCAACTACCCTGATATCATCCATGTACAGAAAGGTACGCATTTGCTTGTTTATTTGTATAATCATCATAGAAATATGCATGAAACTGTGTTTAGCCTGAGATCAGTGGGTATGAAAGAGAACAGGGTCACCTGCTCTCAGAATTGTTTGCTTTGCTTTACTGATTTGTTTGCATTGAAGTGCCACTGATGAGTTCACTGGCCATCACGGGCTGAGCTGTTGCTGACGTGCTTTGTATTTTTCCTGTGGCTGGTAAATCAGCCACATACAATGACAAAGACTGAAACTATTGACGTACTGCATTGTTCAAGAAAGGTTGACGGGAGTTTCAGTACACATGCAATCATTCAGTGAATGGCATTGATTAGAGCATGGATGTTATTGTTACATATTTCTGACACTTAACAATTTATAATGTCCTTGATCCTATTACAAAGCAAGAACATTTTATTTCAAATCAAAACATGTAGGAACGCTTCATTTTTATCAAAAATCATGATGCTCCTGAATGCAAATAAGGTCCTCTGACGGTGCAGAATGTGTAAAAATCACACCTTCAGGTGTTTGATTTACTGCTTGAATATGTATGACACTTACATTAACATTTGCAGATACATGTGAGACTTTACCATCTCAAAGCTAGAGTTCCTACTGTATGAGATCATTATTTAGATAGACTTCCTTTTTTGGCTCAGTTATTTTTAAGATCGAGCCACTAGCTTGTATTGTAGGTCTCACAAAACGCATGATGTCACATAGGCTACATTTTGCAATAAAGACAATGTTCATTTAGGGCTGGACAATAATTCAATATCAATATGTATCGCGATATTTGCTGATTATCAATATTTAAAACAGTTGAGTAAATTTTTTTTTTCAGGATTCTTTGATGAATAGAAAGATCCAAAGATCAGCATTTATCTGAAATAAAAAGCTTTTGTAACATTATACACTATTCCATTCAGTATCATTTTTATTATTTTTTTAGGAAAGAAATTATAGAAATTAATACTTTTATTTAGCAAGGATGCTTAAAATTGATCAAAAGTGATGATAAAGGCATTTATAATGTTACAAAAGATTTCTATTTCAGATAAATAGTGTTCATATCGATATCGGAATTATATCGTATCGACCGAAATTAAGAAATATATCGTGATATCAATTTTGGCCATATCGTCCAGCCCTATGTTCATTTTAAACAGTCATTGATTGTAAAGGGTGTTTTTATTGTCTTCTATCAGTTTCTCTGCAGTTACATCATGCAGTAGTCAACATGATGTGAAACAAAATGAAACGGCCAAGCAAAAACCCATGTCTATTATAAGAAACGTTTATTGTCACAAGCTTATGAGCCCAGAGGCAAGACTTCATTATTAACTTACTTAAAAAGATAAAGGGGAAGAAACTTTACCATTTTACCAACTTTACCATTCAAAAGTTTTGGGGTCAGTTTTTTTTTCTTAAGAAAATCAATACTTTCTTCCGCACAAGGTTGCACTAATATTTGTTGTAATATTAAAATGTATTATTAAAAATGTTTTATAATAATATAGTGTTTATATACTCATTGTCTTGTATGTTTTTATAGAGAGTCTGACGTGAATTATAGGAAACCTTGAATTTTACAAGCTGTTTGAACAGTCCACATTTATGTGGCAACTTGTCGTAACCACAACATGAACAAATAGTGTGCTTTGTCAAAGCCCACAGAGATGTCTATGAGCTACAGGGTAAAGGTATGCATTGATTTGTCTACACCTTGTGGGAATATAGTGAATGTTTTGATCTTGTTGTTCACAAAAGCTTTAAAAAGTGGTCTAAATTTAGCTAGATTTATTTTCATGAGTCTTAAATGTGCAAACCAGATGTTTAATACAGTCTGGTGCTGTAGACACCACTGTCACTCTATTGTGTCTGCACAATGCTTTTGAAAAATAGAAATGCTGTGTCGTACTTCCAGCAGAGAGGCCTCAGTCTGTGACAGATCCAGCTGACAGTCTAGCACTGAGGTCACCTGCAGCTTGCTGAAGCCCATATGCCATACATGAGCATTTGCGAAAAATTAAATTGTATTTTTAGCCAATTCTTATTGCCATTGTCACCATATAATGTTAGAATGGAAGAAACAGCCTTATTATAGATGAATGCTGTGAGAAATACGAATGCTATGAGAAATGACACCTTTTCTCCATTGCATCTGTGGTTTTACCCACTATTTCACAGTTAACTTGAGCAAACATCTACAGGTCTTTAAGAAACAATCTTCCAGACCTTGAATTAGTTAGTAGAAAACTATGAGCAAACCTGTCCACTTTCCATCACCTCTGTGTCATTCAAACCCCTCAAGGAGTGTGTGAGGGGGCATATAATAACTTCCTGCCTACTAAAAACCTACTATGCCCCATAGGCATTCAGTTATCTTTCAGAAGTAATAATGATCATTTTGTCTCTGAATTCTAGTTATATAGCTGCATTTGTTGCAGTTTCATCTTATTGTCCTTACCGCTCACATGCTGCTGTCACCCTTTTAATAAATCTCATGGCACCTCAAAAATAATGCTTAAAATACTCCTAACAACTAAACTACAACATACCTATGTACAACATACGGGGAAGTCGTGGCCTAATGGTTAGAGAGTTGGACTCGTAACCCAAAGGTTGCAGGTTCGAGTCTCGTACCGGCAGGGATCGTAGGTGGGGGGAGTGAATGTACAGCGCTCTCTCCCACCTTCAGTACCACGACTGAGGTGCCCTTGAGCAAGGCACCAAACCCCCAACTGCTCCCCAGGCGCCGCAGCAAAAAATGGCTGCCCACTGCTCTGGGTGTGTGTTCACGTGTGTTCACTGCTGTGTGTGTGCACTTTGGATGGGATAAATGCAGAGCACTAATTCCTAGTATGGGTCACCATACTT
>NW_015551032.1:1623798-1626763 GCF_001515605.1 Sinocyclocheilus anshuiensis | reverse complement strand
GAAAAAATATTATTCATTATTATTATTTATTCATTTTAGATGTTTACATTTGGAAAAGCTGTGCTTCCTGCATAAACTTGCCCCTGTTGGTTTGGCAGTAGCTTGCTTGCCCTACACAGTTACCTTGTTTAATTTCTTAATTCAAGTTATATATATTTTGTTCTATTTGTGTTAAGTTAGGCTATTTATAATAAGTGAAGTGAAGTTTACTGTTAAGTGCACTGATGTCAGACTCATTTTGAATAATAAAGTTTATTACATCGGGGGACATCGGCCCCCAAAAAAAACATATCGGTCGGGCTCTAATCAATACCATAAAACAACTGCACCTCAGATATAGTCTACAACCAAATAAACCACAACAGACCTCAGTAAACAACAGATGAAAGCTTCTGATTCGCTTTTTACCTTTGTAAACCAATATAATGTTTTTGCTGTTTTTTTTTTTTTTGTGAGAGTATCAAATTTCAAGGCAGTCATAATGTCCATGGGGATAAATGATAGGGCTGCTTTTTAAAAATAAAATAAACATGAGCACAGCATGTATTGATTTGTGTCACTATAGAGCCTCCATTAGCAATGGAATTGAAGGTAGAGAGCCATTAGTGAACATACTGACATTGATATTAAATGGGATCCTTTTTTCCATTGCTTCTCTGTGATGTGCAGTGAAATATGTGGTTCTTTTGACAATGCGAGGAAATAATGACTCATGCGATGTGGTTATTATAGCTGGGGAGGTTAGCATTATGCATAGACCCTCAACCACCCACTGCAAGGCTAGCTGCAACCTGTTGTCTGTTTTTAACACATATCCAGTGTTCAGTGTGTTGGCTGTATGTTTTGAGGGTTGAGGGTATATGTCTGAAAAGACTCTTTTAGTGTAATTCAACTTATGTTTTCTCTCTTTCACAATATTTGATATTTGCTATAGTGTGCTGTATTTCTGTGTCTTCTGAAGCCAAAGATAGTTTTAGATAGTTTTAGTGTAAGACAGAAGCTTCATGCACATGCACAATCTGAGGGTAATTTTCTCCCTCAGAAAGTTTTGAATGTATCTTCCAAAAGTATTTGTATCTTTAATAATTAAGTTTTATGATTATTGTAGGTGTTTGTCTGAAGCACTGTGAAAGAAGCACCTATTCACAAGTCTAATTTGGCCAGTCCAATCGAGTCACACATTCCTCAAATAATTTTCTGTAAACTGAAAATGATGTTATTATCTACCCACCCTTTTTTGTTTGTGGAACACAAAAGGACACCTCTTTTTTTACACTACATAAATTCATAATGAGCATGATTCAAAAACTGAATAGTTCAGCCATGAATCTCTATTTTAGCAATGGAATTGAAGGTAGAGAGCCATTAGTGAACATATTGACATTGATATTAAATGGGATCCTTTTTTCCATTGCTTCTCTGTGATATGCAGTGAAATATGTGGTTCTTTTGACAATGCGAGGAAATAATGACTCATGTGATGTGGTTATTATAGCTGGGGAGGTTAGCATTATGCATAGACCCTATCCCCTTAATGTTATTGTAATATAATGTATGTATTTACATTATCGTACGAAAGGTTGGGGTCGGTAAGATTTTTTAAAGATTTTTTTGTCTTTTATGCTCACCAAGGCTGCATTTATTTAATCAAAAACACAGTAAAACAGTAATTTTGTGAAATATTATTTCATATAAATATTATTATTATATTATTTTGAATATATTTTAAAAAGTTTCAGCATCGGCCAAGTGTGCTGCAAATTAGGCCTATTTATAGGCAGGCACATCTGCAGGCAGCTAAGCGTTGTTGCGGAACGCCATACCGAGAATCTCTCTCTGGCGGCGTGAGCAGCTCACACTCTGCAGCCGCTGCTTGTTCACACACAGCTTCAGCTGATTAAGGCAGGGCAAAACAGACCGTTTCGAAAGCGTAGTTATGTTTTACCCTACTAAAATTGATGCCGACCGTGCTTATCATATTCATAAGTGCAACAAGTCATTTGCATGTGAAAGTAGAAACACGTGCATTTCAGACGAAACTTCTGGGCTGACTATAACGTGCACGTTAACTTTCCTCATGAAATGTGTCTGTGAGCCTGACAATAGCCTCCACGATGATAAGTGAACTCTTTTAGAGTACTTTCACACCTGGCCTGTTGTTTCAGAACCTGGCGCGTTTTCCCCCTTAGCTCGGTTCGTTTGGGCATGTGTGAACACGGCAATCGTGCTCGGATCCGCGCCAAAACAATCGGTCCGAGATCGCCTGAACGAGGTGGTCTCGGCTCGATTGAAAACGAACTCTGGAGCGGGCCATTCAAAAATCAAAGCGCACTTTTTTATTTTATAATGCCGTCTTATTGCTCTTCTTTGTAGTAGGTGCATTTTAAAAATCTTTTCCCAATCAATCCTGGACTCCTGCTCAAAATGATAAATTATTAATTATAACGGCAGCTACAAAAAAAAAAACAATAAGCCTGCGAAGCTGTTATCGTTCCATCCTGACGGATGACATGCGTGACAGCTAAGTGGAATCCCGGAAAATAAATCGTGGAACATTGACCAATGAGAGAACAGTTTACTCGCGCGTGACTTGTATTAACAAATTTGGTCCATTTAGAAACTTCGCCCTGTGAAAGCGAACCGCACCAAGAATAAAAAGCAACATTGTAATAATTTTAATCCCTGTTTCAGGAAACAAAGCAATCGATCTACAGGTGTGAAAGCACCCTAAGTTTTGTTATCATGGCCATTTGACTTATAGCAGTGTCCAGTGTTTCCCATACATTGAGTTATTTGTGGCGGCTCGTCACAATATCAAAACTGACCGCCACAAATAGATTTTCAAAAAGGCTTATACTTCCTTGAATAAACTGAGCACTGCAAGTTTCAAAATTAAAATGCAGCACGGGTGTTTTTATATGAATGTATCTTTGAAAAGAACCGACCGTCTTCAGAAAAGCTTTTG
>NW_015551032.1:1617374-1619855 GCF_001515605.1 Sinocyclocheilus anshuiensis | reverse complement strand
TGTCCAGTGTTTCCCATACATTGAGTTATTTGTGGCGGCTCGTCACAATATCAAAACTGACCGCCACAAATAGATTTTCAAAAAGGCTTATACTTCCTTGAATAAACTGAGCACTGCAAGTTTCAAAATTAAAATGCAGCACGGGTGTTTTTATATGAATGTATCTTTGAAAAGAACCGACCGTCTTCAGAAAAGCTTTGATGTCATTTTCATTTCGTCTTTCTTGCAATGCCTGATAAAGTAGCGTTTGTGAGCGCAGCGCTGATTTCATTACAGCCGTTACCGGGGAAACCGCTATATCTCCGCTCCAACAGCGCCTCCTGCTGGCAGAGGATCAATTTGCATTTGCAAGTCTGTGGGAAACACTGGTGTCTGTCAGCAAACATAAACACAAAGCATGCTTCAGAACTGTTTTGAGAAGGTGCTTAAGTTTTGAGCCATGTATTATTACTATGAATTAAGCTACTACTACAACTACTATTACTATCTTGTACCCTGATGAAGGGGAAAAAAGAAAAAGAATATCGGCCAAACAAATCAGCATCATACATTGGACATCGGCTGCCCTGATTTCTAAATATCGGCATCGGCCAAAAAACCCATATCGGTCGACCTCTAAATAGCACATATTACATAATGCCTGAAGTGGTTCTGCAGCAGCAGGCTTTATAGTAGCTCTGTCGCGCACAGCTTCCCACGTGTGTCTCCTTCTTTCTCAGACCATTTTATATATCTGGTTTGTGCTGCAGCCCTGTATTAGCTCTTATGTTTGATATTCCACCTACTAAAAGCTGTTTTCATACATGATAGCAATAGCTTAACTGAAGCCTTAATTGAGGGAAAAGAACATGTTTTGGTGGCTTGAATAATGTAAAATGTATTTTATTTAGACCTGTACCCTATTTTTAGTACTAATATCAACTGAGGTGTGCTTGTTGTGTAATCTAAGATATCAGATAAGTGGTCTCCACTCCAGCTATGGAAATGGTCTCGAGATGCTATGTTGTTGGTGTGTTAGAGTTTCATGGCTTTGTGTAGTCTGAATACCTTCTCATGATGTGTAAAGTGACATGGTTTTTGTTAAATTTACACTGTTATATTCTTACATTTTCAAAAAAGTCACATTATTTTTCAGTTTATTTACTGACTTTATTTTCATTTTCATTGTCCTAAACTCAGCCTTTTAGTGAAACTTTTCTCTGGTAACAAATGCCAGATTTTTCCAAAGATTTAGTCCACTTAAACCCTGCTCCTATACAAACGACTGCAAGCTTGCATACATTTTTGAGTGCAGCACACACATCTTAAAATCCCAAAAAAACAACTGATGAATAGAAGGAAGTCCACTCCCTACATTTTGTTCCTTTTTCGATAACATGTTTTACTCGGATGTACATCACAATACAGAAGAAATATCTGTCTCTACTTCTGTTTCATTGCAACTTTACGCAATGTTAATTGTCAACAATGTAACATTTATGTGTCCAGTTTCTCACAATTGTGGTTCCTGTGTAAATACACTTGTCGCATTTAAAAGTCTAAAAAAAATGTTTTTAAATGCCACCAAATTGTACAAAAATGCACCTTCACAATTAAATTAAATCTATAACGTCTGTTGCTAATAGGGCTGGGTAAAAAATATCGATATCTCGATATTAATCTATTCTCATTTTTACGGAACGATATCAATTCTTAAATCCCAAGAATCGATTAATCTAGCCTGTTTTCAGTTAATGGACGGAACATTGAAGGGTACTTCCCATCCAATAAATCGCAATAAGCGTTGTGCTTTGGTACTGTTAATATGAAACAAAGTCTCAGATTTCAAATTCTGTCCATTGTATTGCTGTATTTAAACAATAAATGCTGTTTTGGCGCTGTTTAATGTGGAGTGACAGATTGCTGTAGCGCGGCATGCCTCAGTTCAACAGAGGCGGCAGCGCGAGGCGCACGTGAACTGATCATCTCCTCCACATTAATACCAGTTTCAGCACAAAATAAGCATGACTAAACATCAGAAGGTAAGTTAAAAGAAAGAGTACAACTTTACAATCCGTATCCTGTCTCATGTAATCGCTCAATCAGTGTTTCAGCCACACAAAGACGTCAATATAATGGCTTGTAAACAATGTCACGTAACGTCACATTTACCTCAGAAAAAAAAAACATATTCGGTGACCATAAACTCATTAGTCATATAGAAAAATAAACTGTAGAGAGGGGCATTTTGCTTAATGTATGCAACATATAACATATTCATTATATTTTTTACTGTTCTTGAATGTTTAATTTATGTTTGAATAAATCCATCAAGTTATGACAGCCACCACTGAAATGTTTATATATATAAAAAAAAGAGAATTGAAGTAGAAATATGATGTAATTTGAACTTTATTTAAAAAAACTTCGTGTAATTTTAGCAGTTGTACTACAAATCAATTTTAACCTTCAATATTATAGTAATGTAGTACCAACTGACTC
>NW_015551032.1:1615804-1616664 GCF_001515605.1 Sinocyclocheilus anshuiensis | reverse complement strand
TCACAATTTGAGTTGAATTACTGAAATAAATGAACTTTTCCACGACATTCTAATTTATTGAGATGCACCTGTATGTACTCTAAAAAACACTGGGTTAAAAACAACCCAATTTGGGTTGTTATTAACCCAAGGGCTGGGTAAATATAGGACAGAACCCATCTTGGGTTAAATTTACCCAGCAAATTGGGTTGTTTATTTAACCCAGCATAATGGGTTGATTTAACCCAGCTAATGGGTTTATTCATTTTTACTATATTACTAGCTTATTTTTTATTTCATACATTAAGTAAGGTTTACAGATTAACTTAAATCCTCTAAACTTTTCTAACGATAACTTCCTTTATTTTCCTTTATCATTTACAGCATTGTTTATATCGTTTTTAATAGGCTATACGTATTGCCTATATTTAAACTCGTTTAACAAACATTAGAACAAAAATTCAACATTAAACAGAAGTAATTCACGTGTAATCAACCAGTCTCTGTTATTCTGGTTCCATCGTAACGCCGCTGGTTCTCGTGCCTGAGCTGGAGTCGTGTTCGGCGGGGAACTGCTAACGGACCGCTGCCCAGCGTTTCACTCTAGCCGAAGCATGCTGTGACTCCATAACCTAACAATAAACAGCTCTGAGGATATGTTTTAACATCCAAACAAAGTATTATATTCTGTATCTTTATGAATAAAATCGTTTATTTTATGCAAAGCATCAGGCTTTTCCATCACGCGAAAAGACCGCGACACTCATTAAAGGTGATTACACCGCGCGCCTGTATGTTGCTCTGCATAAAATTGAACGATATACAGCACAGTAACGATTTTATAGATAAAATAAAATGTACACAAACCTGTATTTTACCGA
>NW_015551032.1:1592528-1614611 GCF_001515605.1 Sinocyclocheilus anshuiensis | reverse complement strand
GTTTTTAATAGGCTATACATATTGCCTATATTTAAACTCGTTTAACAAACATTAGAAGAAAAATTCAACATTAAACAGAAGTAATTCACGTGTAATCAACCAGTCTCTGTTATTCTGGTTCCATCGTAACGCCGCTGGTTCTCGTGCCTGAGCTGGAGTCGTGTTCGGCGGGGAACTGCTAACGGACCGCCGCCCGGCGTTTCACTCTAGCCGAAACATGCTTTGACTCCATAACCTGCCAATAAACAAACAATAAACAGCTCTCAGGACATGTTTTAACATCCAAACAAAGTATTATATTCTGTATCTTTATGAATAAAATCGTTTATTTTATGCAAAGCATCAGGATTTTCCATCACGCGAAAAGACCGCGACACTCGTTAAAGGTGATTCACACCGCGCGCCTGTATGTTGCTCTGCATAAAATTGAACTATATAGGCCTACAGCACAGTAACGATTTTATAGATAAAATAAAATGTACACAAACCTGTATTTTACCGAAGAATGCATCAATTCGATGGCGCTTAGAACTGCTCTCTCGTGAAGTGAAGACGCAAAATCCCCGTGATAAATAACTCAACCGCTGGGTTACGTCTGACCCTGGATCTGAGTAACACTAAAACTACCCAAACATTGGGTTGTTATGTCTGACCCAGGAGCTGCAAAACAACCCAAACACTGAGTTGTTACATTTGACCCAGGAGCTGGGTAACACAAAAACTACCCAAACACTGAAAAAATAACCCCAAAAAAATGCTAAAAAAAAAGGCTCAACCCAGCATTTGGGTTAAAAAAATAACCCAGGATTGTTTTTAGAGTGTGATAATGTTCTTCACTCACTTTCTGTATATTATATATTTATTCATTGTTTGAATAACCGTGGAAATGAAAACGTTATAATTTTCAGCTTGCAATGTTTTTATTAAATTGTGATCATGTTAAACACAAATTCAGTTCTATTCAAAATATTTTATTAGCCTACATAACACCCATATCGGATAGCCTACTTTCCTAAAAATTATGATGTTTGTAGTTAATAGATTAGGCTGCTTTTAGCCTTACCCTGAGTTGGTTCACCCTCCACCTATGCACTGAGTCATTAATTCATTCGATTTGTTCAAATGGCTGATTCATTCAGAAGCAAACCACTGTGTTGCTTGGAGACGTGCAACAATTCTGCTGTGGCTTTATGGGTAATATTTTCGTTGGCAAATTTGAGCAAAAACAGACAATATTGTGTTTAAAATATAACACAATATTAACTTATTATTTACTGAACTGTGTGTAAATCACATTTGCACTCGTGCTATTCAGGACAAAAACTGCACTCATGTGATATCGCTTGTCATATAAATAGGCTATGAGACAAAAACGCATACGGGGGCATGTTTTCCCCAATCTCTTGAATTTTAGGGGCACATAACTGCATTTATTGACTGCATCATGCAGTGAGTTGTTGCCCTGCATCATGTTTGTCAACTCAGTAGTCAAATGTTTGCAGTGTAAGATGACGAACAGGTCTAGGGCGGGTCCACTGTGTTAACTGCGTTAAAATATTTTAATCACGTTATTTTCATAACTAATTAATTTAATTAACGCGCTAAATTGACAGCCCTATTTAAAATGTAATTTATTCCTGAGATTGCAAAGCTGAATTTTCAGGAAGCCATTACTCCAGTCTTCAGTCTCTAATGATCACATGATCTTTCAGAAATCATTCTAAGAACAGCATTTATTTCAAATAGGATTTTTTTTGTTTTAAATTAAAAGCCTTTCCTGTCACTTTTGATCCATTTAATTCATCCTTGCTGAAAGTATTATTTTTTTACTATCCTACTGACCACAGACTTCTGAACAGTAGTGTACACTGATGGTCTACTCAATTATATTTCACCAATACAGTTATTCCCACCAGCATTTCAACACTCAGAGAACCAGTAACAGTTGTTCCTTCCAGTTAGGCGTTCTTCTCTTTCCTTATAAGGTGGGAGATTCTGTTTGATGACTATGACTGTCATTATGTCAAGTAACTCAGTGTGACACTTTATAGTTCATTCTCATTTCCCGTCATTGAAATGTGAACTAGGCTGGGAAAAGTGACCTCTTTGACATTCACTTATAGTGTCAGAAGTTTTATTACGGTCAGTACCGTAGTCTTTGTAACAGTTGTTTTGAGCATTTGCCATATATTGTTATTATTATGTGTACATTAGCATATTATCTGTAATAGTAGATTGTGATTGGTAAATCATGGCATTCTGCAGTCAAACATTTTTGTAAAATGAAATTTGCAACCTCCATTGCTGAGCTAGTTTCACATCTAAATAATCTCAAATCAATATTCCATGATCATTTATTTTTTTACTGAGTAGCCATTTAAGTGGGGTAATGTACAGTCAGTTGGTCATTATAGCAAAATAAACACCCTCAGAGTGACCACCTCACCCCGGCTGGGTTTAATTTGCGATAATGACTGGCTTATAGTACACTATTATATACGCTAGTGATAAACACTTCTCTGTTTTCTTCTGTATATTTAGACTGCACTTTCACAAGTGTTTTTTCCCTGCTAAGTCATTTCCACTAGATAAGGGCAGCCCCGTCTGTTGCTGATAATGCAAAAATGTTAACAATCTGGCACAACTGAGCTGCATTCTAAACAAGAAAACGTGATTTAACTGCATTTCACATAACGTCCATGGTCTGTGAATTTGCCAGACTTTTTTGCAATAATGGCAGGGCTGGATGCAGCTGCCACATTTCTCATTCACTTTACTTCCTCTTGTAGACAAAAGATCTAGAACAAAAGATAATAAACCAGCATTCATTTCAAACATACATTCAGAAGCACCAGCTGAAGTGAAATCAAAATGTGTCTTAATTTCCCAAGCAATTATTAAAGTGAGCAATCAGTAAAAAAAAAAAGACGACGAAACTAACAACAAGCAATAAGACAAATAAAAAGAATAGAACAAAGGCATGAAGAAATGAAATAGACAGTGCCATATTGCGCTTCACAAAACATGATTTGCATCAGCCACATTCATGGCAGAAGTACAGACGAGTATAACCTGTTGAGCTATTTGTCATAACTTTCCTCTTGACCGAATCCGAGTCCATATTTAGTCTCATCCTGATTCCGCTCTCTTCACAGGTGCTCTGACAAAGGTGAAGGAAAGCCAGAAGCACGTAGAGGAAGGGAAGATGGAGAGCCAGCAGGCAGATGGGATCAGGGAACGCTGCAACATCATCTCTTTCGCCACACTGGCTGAGATCCAGCACTTCCATCAGACTCGAGTGCGGGACTTCAAGTCCCAGATGCAACATTACCTACAGCAGCAGATCGGCTTCTTCCAGAAGGTCACAGGCAAGCTGGAGGAGGCTCTGCAGAAGTATGACAATGCCTAAATGAACACTGTTCAGATTGAACCGACAGAGCTTCAGAATTAGCCAGCCCTTAGCAATATACAACAAAACCAAGAGTCAAAAAGAGTCTAATATTTATGAAATCTATCCCCATACAATGAATGTCCGTTATAAGGAACTGAAGATTGTTTGGGGCGAGATGGCGATGGTAATAGTCTAGTTTGGACTGTTTTCTTCTGTGAAACTGATGATGAAGACAGAGACACGAGACCAGAGAGCATGGAATGTCTTCGATCCTGCTACTAATGTCATATTTTAAACGTGTTCTTCACACAGATAAATTAGATATTGTTATGACTCGAGGAGCTCGTGTGGCTCCTCACTGCCACCTTTTAAACACTTTGAACCGTTTTAGCAGTTCTTAGATCTTTACAGACCTTACAGAGCCACTGTCGTGCCTTTCAATCTTGTCTCGGTATTTTTATAATTTCTTAAAAAGAACTATATATTATTCTTATTCTGAGATTTGTTTTATAAGGTTTGATTTTATTAGCTTATACAAATGTCACTCCTGCTTAAAATGGCGGGCGAAGGAGTAGCTGGCTCATGTTTGGAGATGAGTGTGGGAGTAGCTGGACATGATGCCCTAATTTGGTATCCCGTCTGATTTATTTCCCCTTCCCGCCCTATGATATTTCGGTTCCAATGCAAAACAGAATGTGCATTTGAGGGAAAACAGTAGTGTGCGTCAGATCACCTGCCGTCATTTGGAGACAATTGAGCAGGAACCTGAAAAATGTTTAAACATGATGTAAACAGGAAGCACAACTCTCAGGATAACAAGAGTTCATTTTGGACACTTCAGCCTACCATTTTTTCAAATAATGACATATTACTCAAAACGAATGGTCCCAAAGTGCTCCGAGAATCCAGTTTATTTTCTACTGCAGATTTTTACTTCTCATTGTGCAGGACGCACCACACCTAGATGTCCTGAAATGTTAATGATTCCAAATAAATTGTTTACATTACTGCTTGTTGCATTGAATATATTTTTGTATTGTATGTGTTTTGAAGTAGGCATTGCAAACACCACATATATAACAGAACAGTTTTCCTAAAAGAGCACATTTTATTTTCATTCTTTACCTTTGTTTTTTCTCTGGTTCTTTCGCTGGTTTATTCAGTGTGTATAACCAATATTGACGCAGTTTCAGTGCAAACATGAGTGTTGTGCCGAAGGAAGGAGGAAAGCTTTTAAAGGTGGGGTAAGCGATTTCTGGTAGCCAATGTTGACATTTGAAATCACCAAAACAAACACGCCCCTACCCCAAAAGGGACTCGTCGCTATTTTGATAGCTCCGCCCCACACATACGTACGTAACCCAGGCAACGATTAGTTCTGTGAAACAAAGCAAAACCAGTGTCTACACCGGACGCGAGTGGCACGGCGCGACAAAATACTATGGAACTCATTATAATCAGTGATGCTGTCTACACCATAGATATATACAGTATATATACAAATCTATGGTCTACACTGGATGCGGCGTGGCACAACACGACAAATCCCTGACAGAAAACTGCTGCTGCATTCTGTTCATGACGTACTGACACAAATTCAAATGATTTTCAACGGTCGCTTTGTCGCGTCCAGTGTAATAGACAGACTTTAGCTGTTGCGGCACAGACACGGTGTTACTCACCTATCGAGAAGAAACCAAGCAACCTCGGTGTCCGATCACAGGCCTTCCGCTCCTTGAGTTCTCTCCAGCGCTCGAAAGCTGATCCGATATTTACACGGGTCCTACTTCTTGCCTTAAGCCTTCTTTTGTTTCACAGATGTTTTCCTCTTTTGTTTTTTTTATCCGCCATCTCTATCTTTCTGTCGCTCGGCTCGCTAATGTGAGCACTGAACGCTCTCTCCTCCACATCATGAGTAGACACGCCCCTTACTGCTGATTGGCTACAAGTTTGTTTTGCTAGTCGGCCTGAATCAGTTTTCTAAAGCGTTTTTGAAAAATCGCTTACCCCACCTTTAAGAACGCATCTTCTTACTGGTGTTGATGCATGAAAAATGTAAAAATGGATGCAGATGTTTTTGTCGACACTATCGTGAGGTTTGACTGAAAAGATGTTTTCACGTTGTACATGATAATAATAACAGACACTTGTGATTGTTAATT
Organism: Sinocyclocheilus anshuiensis; assembly: GCF_001515605.1. Classification (NCBI taxonomy): domain Eukaryota; kingdom Metazoa; phylum Chordata; class Actinopteri; order Cypriniformes; family Cyprinidae; genus Sinocyclocheilus; species Sinocyclocheilus anshuiensis. The sequence goes on along the minus strand of NW_015551032.1, from coordinate 1,609,058 downwards.
TGCATCAGCAATAAAGGACATTCTCAACACTGATCATTTTTAATCCTGTTTACCACAACAAACACCTGTTATATCCTTAGCAATGAGATTTTTACAATATTTCTACAGTATTTTTTACAAACTCTATAAGAGATAGGCATTTCATGGACTTTCAAGCAGTGACTACTTTAAAAAAATAGTTAAAATATTAATTAAAATAAAAATGTAATTAATTTAAGTATATAATTAAAATATATATCACTGGGTTGTATTTAACCCAGCATTTTTTAGAGTGTAGTATATATTATTTTATATTATAATTATACGGGCTGAATTTATTAAATATATACAAATATAAACACTTTGGGTATATAAGAAATCTGTTAAAAAATAGAATATAATGTAGAATTTAATATACAAAATAATGGACATTATTTACAATCTACCTGTTTGTTACTGTGTTTGGAGCATTACAGTAACAATACGTTTGGTGATTGCTGTCAGTTAAGAGGGATTTATCTGTTGGTGATGTGGTAATGAGAGAAGTGTTCACTGTGAATAGTGACAAATGCCTTTTTCAAGGCCAAGCCGTGGGAACGCAGTCTGTTTGCCAGACCTGCCTGCTCTTCTATAGTTGGCCCCAGCACAGCCGCTTTCCCCAGCACTGGCTGTAAACACTGAAGCATGCTCTGCTTTCAGCGGGACGGGTCTCCGGGAGGTGTGCCAAGCAAGCCTCCTAATGCCAGCCATGGGTTATTCCATCTCAAAATCCTCACTTTACCGGAGGTTTTTGAGATTTTCTTGATAGAACAGGCACATTGATCCAGAACATCAGTATCAAGCTAGTCCAGACACATGAAACATCCTGCTTTGCTTTATTTTGCAGTACTGTGCTTTGAGCTTATCAAACACAATGGTGTGATGCTTAGGAGGGCAGTAACTATTGATGAAGTTACTAATGTCCCCAGTGAGGTCATTTAATGTGATTTTACCTTTTTTTTACCATGGGTTTTAATTATTTTCTTACTGGTCCAAACTCAGAAACAGTTTGGATCAAATAATGTCTCACTCTTTTCCTGTTTAGGCTGCGTCACGCAGCATTGCTCAGTGTGAGCGCATGTGACTACACCGTTAAAGTTGTGCACACCAGTCAGGTCACACATCTAGTGTCACAATATAAGCACATATTGAACACTTGCCACCGCACAAGGCATGCAGCTCTGTGGGTGCCAGAATGCTGAACGCTGGCTTTAAGTGGTTCCACAGGAAATGCATTCCAGGTGTTTGCAACTGCAGGAACACAAGTTCCTCCCAAAGGAGCTAATGGAGGGTTGATATAGCAATATATGGTATCAGTAAATTTCAAAAAATACCACATTCACTTTAAATTCGATCGAATGTAAAATATTAAATAAATAGGGAAATAATTAAGGAATCATAATAATAGCTGTTCTCCGAGGGATTATTACAATATTAATTTTATTTATTAAAATGTTTATTTAAAAAAAAAAAAATTACATTTTGTTCTATAAGGTCATTCGTAATACTCGTGATATGTCAGTTTTCAGTTTTCAGGCAGTTTGTAACAATTCAATTGGAGTCCTGAGATTCTTTCACGTATTAAACTCAATTGTAGTTCCACCCTCTTGAGGAATGCCGATGCCACGAGCCAGAATGAAAACCTATCTGAAAACAAAATTATAATTCCTCCCTAATAACTGAAAAACATTACAGTCAGTGCTGCTTGCCAGTGTATCTCATAGCAGGCAGCTCACTCAGTATGTCTAACTTGCGAATGGCTTTCTATATTGCTGATCCTGGACCCTATTTAAGAAACACATGCAGTGAATGTTGTTCCTTGTTACATGGCTGATATGTTTATCATATTACCTCGAGGCCATGAGTGTGTTTATAATGGCTCAGAGGTTGACCTAACTGCAGAAAAACAACTGCGTTATTGCGTTTTAACTTTTGTTTTTTTTTAGATACTTATTGCTTTTATACAGGTTTAACAGGAAAAAAAACAGCCAGCACACAAAAGAAAAAAAAATAAATAAATATAAAATATAGCGTAAAGCAATATACTCAGGTGAGATTAAAAAGACATTATTACTAACTGTACTGCCATTCAGATGTTTTGGGTTTGATATTAATGTTTTTGAAAGACATCTCTTATTCTCAGCAATACTGTAAAAACAGTAATAATGCGAAATATTATTACTACTCAAAATAAGCATCTTCTACTTTAATATAATTTACTCCGGTCTTCAGTATCACATGATCCTTCAGAAATCAGAAAAACAAAATACTTTAAATTCTTTTACATTTTATTCTTATCCATTTTGGATTAGATTTGGTCAAAAACAACCATAATTCCAAATGTATTGCATGTCATTAAATGAATCAAAATAGCATGCCCTTTCCACTATAGATTTTTCTGACAAGAAGTGCTGATGTGTTCATTGACATGCTGCAATATTTATTTGTCTATTGCATGCAGTGCTTCAATTTCCCAGCATACCTATGCAGTGCCAGGAGCTTGCTGCCTGAACTTCTGTTTTCAATCACAGGGCTTTGATGTGCACTTGACCTGCTGAGGGGATGTGACTCCACACCATTCTTACAGCCTACAGGATGGACATTACTGGAAAACCCCCAGAAAACCACTCCACATGGGACAGCTGCTTGTGTGACTGCAGATTCCAGGGTTTGGATGTCATATCCTTGGTTTTGACCATAGAAATTCCCGGCAAGCTATATCATGCTCTGATTAGATTTTAGGTCAAATGAGCTGTTATGCATCCAAAGAGGAACTAGTAGTCACAGGAACATACTCCTTTCAACCCAAACAGTACAGGTCATATTTTGTATTCCACTGAAGAAAGAAAGTGAGTAAATGATTGCAGTATTTTTATTTTTGGGTGAAATATCCCTTTAAGAGCATGTGCTGCTAAATTCACTTAAAGGTGTTTATTTCCCACCACTGACAAAGAGGAATTTGTTACTTCTATTAAAAACTGCACGCTTGCCTGTGATTCATTCGAAAATAACATTATCACTCAAAAAATGAAGAAAAATGCTGAAGCAAGTCACAAGGCTCTGATAGAGTTGCACCATGTGAGCTTTCATCATATTGTCTCAGTGTTGTGAATCACACATATGTCAAATGCATTTAGCCCACTTCCTGTGTGTTTTAAATAAATTCTGTCAGTCTGGTCATATGGTTCTTCTGTTTTGACAGCTTAATGCAGTTAATATAGACCCTAGAATAAGTATCAGTTCCCAAACCAGACCAAAAAATCTATTAAAAATACAGCCGATTCAAGCAAGCTCTTTGTTAATGTATCTTTGCAGCAAAACTTGAGTCAGCATTGACTTTTCAGTGACCAGCCCTTAAGCATAACAAGCAGTGATATCCCATGAGGTAATGCTGGCAGTGCACAACGGACCATTAACTTGACCTGCCCACTCTCCAGTGAATTAGAAACACACTACATTCTACCTAAACTAGGGTTTATTTAATTTTATTTAATTTAATTTTAGCTAGGTTCTTTACACAAATGTTCAAATAAAAAAAAAATGGTCTAAAAAATTCAAATACATTTATTAATTTTTTTTAGACTATTTTTCCTCAGAGCTCTGAAATAATATTTATTTTCATTTTTAGATTTTTTTTTCTTTGACAGTTCTTTTTCTCAAAAAAACCCTAATAGTAGAAAAACGGTGTTTTAAAACAAAAAAAAAAAGTGTTAAAAAGAATAAATATTTTCCAAATAATATTTATAATATTTCATTTATCACAGTATAAATGGGTCTTCATGCATTAAAATATATTGCTGCCTATATTATAGGAAGAGGTCCCTTACAAGATGATCGGACCTGGCAGAAAGGTCTGGAATGTGGGAGCAGTGGGCATTCTTCTTCACTGCTGTGTTGTTTTTATAGCCCCACACAGGAAGCCCTCTCTAGCCGGGCCTCATTCATATCTGAAAAACGCTGACTGCTTCCTCCTCTCTCTGGCTGCTGGCCAAGAGCCCTGATTACACACACACGCACACACACACACACACACAGTTAATGAAGTGTGTGAAACTGAGAAAAGCATGATTTAGCTCTCTTTCAATAAGCATCTCTAAATTCAGACGACAAAGATGGCAATGCATCATTTTTGATATTCATTTCACAAAACGGTGTTAGAGTGACAGTCATAATAAATTGCAGAAATCTAAAGTGTAAAAATGACCCATGTCACCCTGATTCACCCTATTGATTCCCATCAACCTGTCAGAAACAAGAAACTTGAATGTGTTTGCTCAAAGGCCTGTACAAATTTCTTTTCTTTTTTTTAGAAGAAGAATTTAAACTGCTTATTTTCCACCAGTTAAAAATTGTGCAGACTCACTTACTGTAAGTGTATAATGGTGTTTTCAACAGTAAAGATATCCTCACCACAACTGTGAAATTCTATCTCCAAATGTTGCATTTCACATCCATACTACATTTAGACTCAGTTTACTAAGGCCCTGTTCAGGTGTGTTTGATAGATTGTCGAGAACTGAGTTTAGAACATGCTCCACTCAGTCTAAGATGATTCAGGAGAACTGGCTTCCCCTTTGTACTTTATGAATTGGGGTTAATTTCATGTGCATGTGTTAACTGACTAACCGAACACTGGAAACCAAACAGCACGTACTGGATTCAGTTACCCTTTTAACAGTCGGATTAGAGACTTGGGGATTCATTAGTGTTTTTGTTAACAAAAAAAACCTGGATTTCATTAATTGAAATTAAATATAAATATAAGATTAAATACTTAAAAAAAAAAAACGTAAAAAATAAATAAATAAAATTGATTAATAGTATATACATTTTATATTATGAATTATATAAATTATATTATTTATAGTAGTATAAAAATAACACTGCGTTCATGGGAAGAGAGATCAAATATCACAATAAAACACAGACTAATCTAATCTAATCCAGACCATACTAGTTTTAGTGCCAAGTAGGCTAGCTCTTATTCGAGAATATTTGATTGGACAAAGCTCTGCATAATGCAGGATGAGTCATCAATGAGTTCCACAAATTTTCCTAGACTGTACATTTTAAATCTGCATTTCTGCTAGAGGTGAGCTAACATATAAACATTTGGAAGTGCACTAATTAGATGCTGGGGCTCTACGTCCCTTAAACACTCTTACCTTATTGGCATGATTCATCGCGCATGACATAAAATCTAATTAAGACTTCAGGGATCCAGGAGAGCGATTCCTCTGTTGCTGGGCAGCTCTTCATGATCTGGAGGGCTTAAACTAATTATGTTTCCATCTCTTGGGATTCTCCTTAACAAATCATACCTCAGGATGAGTCATATAGTCACCATAGCCAAGTGCGAACATGCCCAGCTCATTTTCTTACAGTAATCTGGACTCATTTACAGCAATTAGCTCTACGACTATAGAAAATGAGGGAAAATCATTACAGATAATAGATAATGTGTTTCTACACAATGGGATTCGTTGATAGGGTTAGCCTTTTGTTCTTTTTGCCCAATCACTGAAATGCAATATATAAAGAGATACGTTTACATAATTATAAAGCTATTGTACTGTCAAACCTTTTCGATGACACAATGAAGAGTAGTTCTGAAGTTGATTTAGGTGTTGTTTCCTTTCATGCACTGACATTATACAGTCTGGACATAATTAAATCACAGAATAAGCAGATAAGCCACTGTCAAGGTGACTTATCAGCCATTTTCTGATGCATATCAGTGTGAATCATTCTGACGCTGATGTTCTTAACTGAAGCGGTTTCACAGTGTCACGTTTGTAAGGTCAGCACATTGCAGATTCACTGGATTGTCACCATTGCATTGTTTGTAATGCAACCCAGTTGCAACACCAATATTCTATCCCACTCATGCTGCTTGTGACAAAGAATGTATTTTATTATTACATTTATTGTATCATTTTATATTATGATAGCCTAATAAAATAATAGAGACTTTTTATTAATATTAATAGCATCTATTTCTTTTTTTATTCTTGCTTTTAATCACAAACACACATTTTGGCCAAATGAGCCGTTCATTAAATGAACTGAGCAGCAGCGTGCATCTGGAAAGCGGTTAAAAAAAGCCAATTTTAGCACCTATTAACTGAAATCACAGTAATTAAATACGAGGAATGAAGTATCACAGCAATTACATCTCCAGAGGCACCTCGCTGTTTTTAATCTTTGTATGATTTCTACTACCATCTAAAAGGAGATAAGCTCTAGATTGTGTGAGGTAAAAATGCTTAAATAAAAAGCCATAACATCCATCTAAACAAAGAAATTGCATGTGAAATAAGCTCTATATTGATTTAATTTGATCACATTTTGCTTACCCAGGTAGAGCTGACAGGAGTCAAGAAGGCTGGATTGCAGAACATGCTCCATTTATTGACAAACAGTACTATTATCAGACAAATGGCTCATAAATGAGGAAAAATATACAATGACAGAAAAATATTTCTGAAGAACTGAACCTACTGTAAATACAATGTATTTCATTTCAGCTTGTTTAAAATCCACACTGACATTTTTGTACAATACAGATGTCAGTGTAGGCACAGAAATGCTATGTTACATACAGCGTATTGAAAAACTATACTAATACCTAAATGTAGCGATATGACCACAGATGCTACAATTAATTGAATATACTGAAATTAGTTCATATTTCGGATACTATATGTAGTTCAAATCAAGCAACAGTGTTTCATTTACCACAAAGAGATCAGTGGCAAGAATCCAGTGGTTTCATCACATTGCATCATTTAAAGCTGTATTATATTACTTCTAAGGGGAAGTTCCGGAGAGTACAAAAACATTTTTATAAACCTTCAATTATAACACACACATATATGTAATACACAAAGTAAAACGTACCCAAAATATACATAGTTGTGCCGTTTAAATGTGCACACCACACATAGATTCTCTCAGTGCCGGAATAAATGTAATTATAATATTTTTTAGAAACTCTAAAATCATAAATAAATATCCTTACGGCTTTAAATAGTTTCAGTATACAAAACATAGTACCACTTAATGTTATCCCACTGAAATGATTTCAGTGTAATACATTGTTTTTCGTTTTGACTTTGTCATTTTCTTATTATGAGGCCGTCTGGTCTGAGGTAGACACAAAAATTAAAACACCCAGCATCACTTGTGTCTTCACAAATGACTTTGTGCGTCTAGCAAATGCACAAAAATACAAAATAACTTCCTCAAAAAAAAAATACAACAGAACTTTCTCAAATACTTAGCTTGCCAAAGAGGATTAAAAAAAAACAAAAAGTTGGCATGAAATGGAAATTCATCTGTTTTCTTAATGCATGTTATTGATTTAATTGTGAATGATTCTTTTCATACCATTTCTTTGAGCTTGTTATTTGTAATCAATATGTCCTAACTCAATCTTCTGGTGAAAGGACAGACTTCTCTCTGGTGACATGCTGGGCTTTTTCAATCATTTAGACAACTTAAACCCCACCCCCTTCTTATATTTAACTGCAAGCATGCATTCAGATCTGCCTCCATCCAATCAGCAACCAATGCACAGAACCAAGTCCCTGCCCTACATTTGATAATCCATTTCATTTGAATGTACATCAAAAGAACAGAAGAAAAAAAATCTTAAGTCACTACTTCATTTACACTGTGACTAAAAATTCTGTTGTTTGTAATATTTAATGAACTTCCTAGCATTTCATAATTAGCAAGTAATGCCCAAATCTTCAGATGTATGTTTTCTTCCCTAGTATTTGGGTTCATGGGAAAATATAAATTTTTTTGCAGAACATCAAACAAACACAGTTAATTAAGACTTGTGGGGCCACAGAACTTGAACGTAGTGTTTCGATCACATTTCAGTCTGATTATCAGAGAGTACAATGACAAATCTGAAGATCAAAGGTCATACCCAGTACTGATTGTTTCGCAAGGTGGGATTGGTGGTCCTGCAAAGCTGTGAAACTTCAGGCTCCAGGTCTCCAAAAGAACACACAGATGTGCCATACGTTCTGGTTTGCAGTCTGGTTATGGTTGAACTTCCTGCGTTTCTTGGAGTAAGAGGAGTGACCGTTACGACGGGGACGGTTGCAGGCCACTGTGGCTGGTCCTGATGGGATGGGTTGTCCGGATGAGCAGAAGCACCTGATGTACTACTCTTTAAAGGCTTCGGTTTCTTCCTCTAGTTCCGTCTTAAGAGCAGCACCAACACAACCACAATGATGACCAGAAGCAGAAGAGCAAGAAGAGGCAAAAGGATGATCATTGAGTTTGAGGAGGAGCCTGTCTGGGAAACTGACTCTACATTTACTGGGGTATTATTTATGGGATAAGTCTCCTCCACCCCATGGGTTGGTTTTAGGTTAGTAGTACCCGTGTCAATGCTGTTTGAACTACCCCAACGGTTGCGACCTTTGAGTCTTGAACCGGATTTGGTCACCCGGTGCGTCGGCTGCACAGGTGGAGCTGTTGAAGATGGAAACAAGCTCATTGCAGCGGTTTGGTTATGAAAAACAGGTCTGATCGTGGTTATTGGGATCACCGTTGACATCACCAGAGTAGGAACATGAGGTACGATGCTGAAAGCAAAAATCCCATTGGCAGGTTGGACGTTATTGGCTTTAAGCACAAATCTGAAAGAGTCATTTACTTCATGGACGCCTGTCAGGTTCGCCTTCAACTCAATGGCCAATATCTCTTGCTGCAGTTCACTAAAAGTGAAAGATCCCACAGATTCTGCTTTCTTTCCCTTGCTCCCAGTCGCCCAGACAATCCTGCCGTTCTCCGGAGGTGAGGTCATTTCAAACAATGGGTCACTATCATTCAACAAAGCAAGTTCAGACACATTCAGCAAATGTGAATTCAGCTTAATTCGAACTCCGTTAGGAAATGTTGCCCCTTCTGCATACTTAATGAGGGGTTTAACAGTGATGTTCACTACTTGGTTAGTTAGGTTTGCTTCTGTTGTGAAGACCACAAACTCAAAGTTATCATGGAACGACTCAAGGTTGACCATGTGGTACCTTAGCTTTTCCTCCTGGAGATCATCTTGATTGAAAACAGTGACGTCCTCATTGTCTAGTAAGAGTTTACCATACTGTGGCGGCACTGTGATTTTATAGTGCACTGTAGTGTTTTTACCATTGGTCACTGCGGCCAGGTGTGACCGTGTGAGAGTTACAAAAGTGTGCCCCTGGTCCAGTAGCACCTCTGTGTTGTTAGTCAGTGAAACAGTGATCTCTACCACCTCCAGATTGAAGAGTTTATATAACGGACGATGATGGCCATCGGTGACGCTGAAGTAGAATGCTCCAGATGAAGGACTGCCATCGTGGATGAAGAACACCTCTCCATTATTGATTTGAGCCTGGGAGAAGGAGTCCACCGACTCGTTCATGCGCTCTGAAATGGCTAGAAAACCATTGCTAGGTTTGCTAATCACTGTGTACTGGATTTCACTTGGTGGGTTGTCCAGGTCAACCACACTTAAGTTGTTGGGCCCGATAGCCACGGTGTCTCCTTGAACGACTTTGAGGCTGGGAGCTTTGGTCTTCAAAACAGGCGGTTGATCATTTATGGGGATTATAGTGATGTTGAATGATTCTGACACAACCTCTGAGGTATCTAGGGGTGGGTTGGTGGTTTGCTCTTTAGGTTCAGATACACCTCAAAGTCAAAAGGGTCATGGGTGATCTCAGAGTTGTCGTGATGGTATGTGATTCCATACTTGTTAAGGACGAACTGAGAGAAATTGGGCTTTTCTTTTGTAAGATTTCATTGCCCAACCACGATGACACCATGCTTTGGAAGAGATGTGACTTGATACCAAACCTCATAAGAGCTGCACATGGATTCAGGTTGTTTCGTCATGAGATTGGATGCATCCAGCATTGATTTGTCAATTAGCACTTTATCTCCTTCAGTTACCGCCACACCTGGATATGAATAATAATAATAAAAAAACAACATGATACCTTTTCTTTGACAAAAGCCATGACATTTCAATCAAAATGACAGATTTAGAGTACATTTGGCTATTTCTACAATATTACCTTTTAAATTCTTAACTATTTAAAGCTTTTACTTAAAGTCTATTCTACATTAATCATAATGAAAATACCTATTCAATTTACCGCTACATATGCAACTGTTCAAAATCCTGAAAAAATGCATCATGGTTTCCACAAAATATAAGAAATGTTTCTTGAGATTCAAATCAGCATTATTACGATGACTTTTTAAATTCAATTTTGGAATAACGGAATAAATATCATTTAAAAATATATTACAATAGAAACAGTTATTTAAATTTTAATAATATTTCACAATATTACAGTTTTTGTTGTATTTTTGATCAAATAATACAATGTTATTGACAGTAAATAGGTAACTAGGTAATATTAATAGGTACTAGGTGATATTAATTGTTTTGTCAGATTTTCATACTGTACCTTTATTTTTGAGGAGCACAGAACTTTGTTCAGGTCCAATATTTTCGTAAGAAATGTCAATTTCAAACTTCTGGGTTTCAAGCGTGGCAGGTGGAGAGGACACAGTAAATGTGAACTTGTCTAGCGCTGACCATCCCAAAGACGTCCCATGACTTTGCTGATATGCTACTTCACCCTCATCCACCTGTAATGATTCAAATTACATGAGTTACTAATACATAAAACGTGAAAAAAAATAAAACATGATAAAAACAACAAATGACATGACAGGCTCTCAGATTATGCTCATAGTTAAAGTAAATTTATAATTCATTGCCCTGCACTCTGATATTTATGGCACTGACTTGGGAAAAAGAGGTTAGCAACACTCACCATTTGTTGTGTGAAGGATGAAATATCAGTTGTGGTCTTGTCTGTCTTCAAATTGACCAATTTTCCTAATTTTGGGGGATTGATCACAGTAAAATATATGGTTCTGTTTGAGATGCCGGTATCGTCATTGGTTACAGCCTGAAGAATGTTGTTTGAAATCAAAGTTAAGGAGCCTAGATGAGAAAAACACACACACACCATAAGAATAGCCCTGAAAACTGACAAAACAACACATTGGTCTGGTACAGACTATAAACAAAACCACATTGTCTGGTGTATAGTAGCTCGTGTGCTTTGAAATGTGAATGTTCAGCTTTTTTGCGGTGAGGTTTAAAAGAAGTGCATCTGAACCAGAAATTACAACCAAAAACAAATTTGCAAGCTATATTTGCTTCAAACGTGTAAACACGGTGAAAGATTGAGGGAAGGCAAGCATTTCAGGATCCAGTTTCAGATCACTTTTAGGTTTAAGCACACTTGGAGTGACTGAACTCGAAGAACTACAAGATATATGACAGGAAGGTTTTTGCTAAAATAATCTACCGATTCCTATCAAGACCTTAACTGAAGGTCACAGTTTCTGTATTCATAGTTTTCTGTTGTGTCTAACCATTTGAAAGAGGCCCTGGCGACCCACTCAGCACAAACGCCACAAGAACAGCTTGACAGGATGTGGTGTTGAGAAGCATTTGTTAAACACATAGATGCAATTCTAACAGAATATTGTGTCTTCTGGTCAAGCTTTCTGTTCATTTATCAGTGGAGTAACCAGCACATGATCAGTGGAGCAGTGTCGTGTGTAAATGAGGTCCAGTTGGTTGCCTGATTTGTGAGTAGCCGTAGTTAAAATACTCGCTTGAGATCAAAAGAAGCAAGCAGAGTGTGGAAGTCTGCAGCCTGAGGTTTATCTAGGTGGATGTTGAAGTCTCCAAGCATAACTAGGGGAGTACCATCCTCAGGAAAGTTTGAGAGCAGCACATCTAATTCTTGTGCTGAATTATTAAATTAATTTATCAATTAAATTAAATTGAATTGAACTGAATTAAATGATCAATTACTAATTAAATGATCAATTACTAATTAAATTTGAATTAAATGATCAATTACTAATTGTTTATTTAATAGTGTTCCAAGTTCCTACCCATGTTAAAAATTAATTAGGAATAAAGCAAAAAAGACGGAAAGGGGAAATAAAGACTAATGAACTCCATGAACAAATAAATTCAGGTCCTTAAGAGTTAAGCACACTTCTGTGAAACATAACAGATAAAACTATTTCAGATGTTACCTTTTAGTTCAGTGTTTCTATAGCCATTTATAAAATTGAAAGCAGATGTCGTTTTCTCAGACAATGCCATTTTTCCTAGCTCTGGTTTTAAATGTGACATGTGACAAAGTGTTTCTAAAATTAAGCAAATGAGTGTAGTCTAATAATTTAGGGACTTTTTACAGTGACTCGTTCAGTGTTCCAAGGCTATGTATAGCCTGACAGTTAAAGTCATTTTGCTATTACAGTACATGGATGGGTTGCTCTAAGATTAAGAAACCATGAAACACTGTGTTGATGCTCAGAGACTTAGGCGTCTTAACTGGCTATGAATGGGTGGAGACAGAGTTGTTGACTTTATACAGAGTGGAAAGGATGTGTCAATCTGGTGCTCTGACTTGGCATGCGAGGCAGCCAGATGCTGACCTCACTGCTGTAACGTGACATGTTATTTTACGCTTAACTCCATAAAAAGAGATGGAGAGCCCAATATTTTCTGGAACTTAAGCAAACTAAGATTCCATACAAAATGAAGACTTTTTTTGACAGGGATCTAAAGTGCTGTCTCTAAAAATGATTTTTTTTTTTAAATACTTGATATCATCTAATATTTGATATCACAGAAACCATTTCCTTACAGATAATCTGTGTGTGACAGAATATACCAGATCACTGCTGAAGTTCACCTCATGTTAATCAGTGTTACCTGGAAACACCTTAAGAGGTCCAGCCTTCTCTAGATTAAGAACCAGGGCACAAGCTGTAATACTGAATCAGCCTGGGAGCAAAGTTCACACCATCATTTACTTGGAAGTTGAAGCCTCCTGCCATGGGGCCTGAGAAGAAAAAGAGAACAAACATTTCCAGGAATCTAGCTTACAATGCACTGCAACCTCAGAGAGACATTATTATGTGATCTCACGTTACGCACAGCTTACTTTACATTAAAAAAATTAATAAATAAATGGAAGAACTAAAATAATTAAATGAAAAATAATGAAGACAGTTGGCAAAGTCTAAGTGTTTTTTTTTATATATATTTTGGTATAAATACAGTATTAAAGGTTAAAACTCAATCTTTACTCCTTTCATAAATAATTTGATTTATTTTTCAGATAACACGTCCAAACTGCATGCCAAACTAATTATTCCTGCCATCATCACATGCAAGCCTATTTTCAGCTAAAAAGGACAAGCATAGGAGGAACAGTGGTATGCTATGATTTAATGCACAACACTGACATCTAGTGGTTAAACATGATATTCTATTGTGAAAATGGTCTGATAATGTGATGATTGTTTTTATCAATTAAGAAGGTTGTGTACGATATCTCACCACTATGTACAAAAAGCATTTGCCGCTGGTCAATGTGAGCTTGAGTAAAGTTCATGATAGGCCTGTTGGGGGCAGTATTTAGAGCCAGGTGACCATTGCTGGGTTGGGTTATGATGTACTCCAGCTGCTCAGGAAGTGTGTCCTCATCTTCTGCCTTCAGATCCTCTGGGGTGATCTCTGTGATGGAGTCCACCCACACCTGAGTAAACAATCAGACAAATAAAGAGGCACAGATTAGTGCTGGAAATGTTTGTAGTTTATTCAGACAGCTTAGCCTGAACGGTAAAATTGATTAAATATACCCCCGGTTTCACAGACAAGGCTTAAGCCTAGTCCCAGACTAAAATGCACGTATGTTCTGATTTAACAGTAAGAAACTTGCACTGACATGTCTCTTAAAATATGTTAGCACTATCGATTTGTCTCAAGATGCACACCAGTAATGTTTTTTCTAAGTCACGTTTATAAAAGATACTTAAATGTCCTAACTGAACTATGGCCTAAACCTGGCTTAACCTAAACCCTGTCTGTGAAACCAGGCCATAAATTCTGAAACCCCTGAATGACACATTTCTGCTGAGAAACTCTCCTGTGCTCTGAGTTTCATACCTTTATTCATATCAAGTCATGGTCCATTGATTGAATCTCACTCCAACTGAACACAGTTTGGGGAAAACAAGCTTAACTCAACAAATATGAATGCTGATCTCCTAATCAGATTCCAAAGAACAGTACACAGAAAAGATAAGGAGACATCCTGACTCTTGCTGATTACAACATATTTTTGGTTCACAACTGTATGCAAAGTTTGTATACAGTATATGTACACGTGTACTGTACTGTATAAAGAGGAATCAGGATAATCAAAAATCAGGAGAAATCGAGAGAAACAGTCTTTCAGCTTAAAAAACTCCAATATTGTTATTAATGAGAGGGTGCAAAAATTCTTCTAAATCATGCTTTTACTTTACCCAAATACACTTTGATAAGTCTGTAATAATAATTTATATTTTAGAAATGTCGGGACATATTTCATGGGAAATTGCATACATACGGCATTTGTCTGTGGGTGTCAAGTTATATCCTCACAGAAAAATATAGCTCTGTCTGGGAGAAGTGTGAAAAGCTCTGCAAAACTCTGAAAATGATGGATTATGGATCATTCAAAAAGGCAAACTCTTTGAGGAATCACTGGTTGTAAAAACAAAAACAAAAATGTTTTAGTTGCCCATCTGCTCGGATAAGATATTCTGTATCAATGTGTAGATCAGTACATTGAACCACATTCATCTATGCAGAGCAGCAGTGCTGAAGCACAACCAAACCATACAGTTCTATTCTTTAACCATTAGAGGGCCAAACGTTACATAGTGTAGCTTTAATACAGTTAAAAGTTTAGAGAAAAGAAAAGAAACATGCAGTTTGCAATTCCTTGTGGATATCTAAACATCTAATTTCTCTAAACCCCTGTCAAGCAACTGAATACAAAGCACTGAAATAAATAAATCAGACTGTAATAAGAAATATTAATTTGTAATTAAAAAAAAAAACATGCATTTTAAAAGTTGTAGTGAGCCACCTTGTGGGCATTTGACATATTTATTAAATCTTGTGTTTGGGATCAACAAGCAAAACCATTTAAAACTGTGTCATTTCAATAATTAAAGCCAAAGGACTTAGGAGCCAAAGTACTTTTCTGAACCATTTCTGAGGGTCTTTCAGCTGAAAAATCCTTGAAGTTCAAAAACCATGAAACTGAAAGGCCCTGAGGAATCTGAAGTATGCAGAGCAGCCCTTCTGACTGTCCTTGATGGTCTGTGATCTGTGACTTAGACTTCTCTTAAAGTTGAAGCCAATAATTTACATGTCTACAACTAGTAGCTTGGCCTTATGGGTCTCAGAAACAACTGTGTACTCGTCTCTGTACTCGTCTGTACTGTATTCTTCTGTGACTGATAGAGACCAAAGGCAATGTCAGAACCCACACAATGAAATATTAAAACAGTACACAAATCTTTTTTCCAGATCTTCGCAGAGTTCTCATACTCCATAAAACATTCTCAGACTGGGACCTCAGATGACTTCAGTCATAAAAAGAAGTTTATATATAGTAATCTCACCCTGACAACACTGTTGGCAGTAATGGCTGGAGGCTCGTCATTGACGGCTGTGATCAGGACATACACAGTCCGTGGTGCACTAATATAACAAAGAGTGAAAAATTTAAGGGGGTCTGAATACTTTCCGTACCCACTGTATATGCATAAAACAACAATACACAATATATATAATATATAAATATAATATATAAATAAAATACAAAACAAAGTACAAAAACACTTGAGTGATTGTTTATGCCTTTTCAAGGTCCATTCTTTTAAAATAAAGAATGTTAAAAATTGGGACACCTTTACCTGCTTTCTTGTAAAGTAGGTTGTGGGAATCCCTCTGAAACGTGAATTCTCAATGCGGCCATGCAAAGGACCCTCTGAGACGTAGTACACAAAATTGAGGCCTGAGAAATGTGGGTTTGTTACACTTATAACGTCCTCTGTGAGAGCTTTAGATGCCCCTTCCTTCAGAGTGATATTGGACACCTCAATGGGTATGAGGCGTGGGATGATATCCACAGACACGATGATGTCATTGACCTCTGCGACCCCATTGCTGGCCTCCAGAGTGAATGAATCACTCTCTTGGCCAGGTGCCACCTGTACATACTGAATGTTGCCAGCATTAACATCCCGCTGGGAAAAGGTCACTAATGGGTCCTCTTGTGTTCCTTGGTACTGATCTTTACCCTCAATAAAATGGCATAAATATCCATGAGATGGGGCAACTTTGACAGTGAAGGTTATTTCTGAGGGTAAACTAGCCTCATGAGTCACCTAAAAAGAAACAGAAAAAATATTTTATTCTTGTATCTTACATTCAGTGCTGGGGAGCAACTAACTAATGGCGCTTTTCCACTGCGTGGTACGACTCGGCTCGGTACGGCTCGGTAAGGCACGGCACGGTTCGGCTCGGCACGGTTTGCGTTTCCACTGCAGTTCAGTACC
>NW_015551032.1:1587264-1592515 GCF_001515605.1 Sinocyclocheilus anshuiensis | reverse complement strand
GAGCCGTACCGTGCCGTACCATGCAGTGGAAAAGCGCCATAACAGTAGTGATGCTACAAACTTAAGTACATTTTCATTTTCAGTGGATTTGTAGCTTTTTCCAGCAACAAGCTACTTTTTCCCATCAAGCAGCAGTTAAATAGCTTCTCTGGCTTTATTGGGAATAGCACATTAGCATAGTATTCTAGTATGCTACTCTAATGGCGCTTTTCCACTGCGTGGTATGACTCGGCTCAGTGACGATTCTCTCTGGCCAATCCGTGATCAGCAGAGTTTACACGTCACGTTTTGGTAACGGTATGGTTCGCTTGGAACCCCAACCGAGGTGGTACTAAAAAAAGTACCAGGTACCAGGTACTGTACCCAGTGGAAAACCCCCAAAAGGTGAACCGTACCGAGCCGTACCATGCCGTATCATGCAGTGGAAAAGTGCCATAAATGTAGCTTCTCTCATAGCGTCAGAAAGTCAGATTCATTCAAGTCAATCAGTTCATCCTAAATGGTCCCATAATGTAGCACTAGAAAATGTGATTCTATCTAGTGAATCAGTTTGTTCAAATGGTTCATCAGTTTGTTCAAATGGTTATTATGTTTAACTGCTAAAAATTATGCTAAGCTTGTAGTTTGGTAAATTACAGACTTAAAGTAGTTTCCCCAAAACTGTTTATACCAACGTAAGAGCTAAAAACAAAACAAAAAAAAGTCTGCGAATGGTAAAAGACATGAATCTATAACAAAAAACAAAATCCATTGATGGAGCAAAATAATGCTAAAGTAGCTCAATAAAAGATCTAACTGATATTGACATTTACCTTGAGTTTATTGTTCTCAATCTTGACTGGTTTTCCCTCCTCCACCAGCAAGGTTTTGTTATGAATGACACTGGGTGGCCTTTGATGGCTTTCCAGGTACACCTTCACATGGATTTTAACATCAAGTCGAAGATCCTTTGCTTCCACCAGGAGTGTAAAAACATCAGCCAGATTCTTACTGTTGTCATGATGATAAGACAAGTAGCCATTTCTCAGATCATGCTGGGTGAATGACTCAATTTTGCTGCCTTTTAAATACAGCCCACCATGATTTGGAGCATCTTGGATTGTGAATAATATTTCATTGTCTTTTCGGATGTCAAGGTTTGTCTCTACACTAAAGTTAGCATTAGTAAGTGTTTTGGCTTGCCCTTTCTGAACCAACAGGCCTGTGTTGTTGCCAATTTTTAAATAAGCATCCTGTGCGCTAATATCCAACAGAGAGGACACATAGCGTTTGCCATCTGACACAAAAAGAACAAAACGCCCAGAATTCATCCCGCGGTGAATGAACAGCACTTGTTTCTGTTCCAAGTCTTCTTGGCGAAACTGGTACAGCTTTTGTGAAGTGTCATTTGCAAGAACCAAATCCCCTATTGGGATACCACGCCGGGTGTAGACAAGCTGCCCATCACTGAAGTCTGAATCTGCATCATGGTAGCACAGGTCATCAAGTGTAAGTAATCTTTGTCCATTTCTGACAACATGAAAAACTTTGTCTACAATGCGGATGGGTTTCTCATCATTAACCAGCTCTATCGAGATGTTAAAGATTCCCTCCTTGGAGCCAATGTCATTATCTGTTATAGAAAGCTTTGTTGCTGGACTTGTGGAGGCTATGAAGGTAAAACTATCAAGAGTCGTTTCACTGTCATCGTGAATATACATAATACGCTCCTCAAGAACGTCTTGATTGGTAAAGGACATAATATTGTCAAAGTCTTTGGTAGAGTTAGACAAGTTGATTTGCATTAGCTTGCCATGGTGCGGTGTCTTTGTGACTGTGTAGTACATTTCTTTAGTGCTTAGAGTTTCAGCAAACAATTCATCCTTTGTAATGAGTTTACTCTCACCTTCAAGAAGTGACAGCCCATTGTTTGTCATGAAAATGCTGTTGACAGCTGCTTTAATATTGATTTTGAAAATGTGACTACCAGAATGTGCATGCTTTGAGAATATGTAGAAAACAAATTCATCACTCGTGTCCTCGTACGATCTTTCCGTTAGTTGGTATTCGACTTTCAGATCTGTGATGTCCTTTTGACAAAACGTGGAATTTACATCCAGCTTGGCATTATTCACTTCAATTATTCCCTTTTTTGGTAAAGTCAACAATCTAAAACGAAGCTCATCCTCAGACAAATTTACACCGTGTGCTATTGCATACAGATGCTCTGAGTCAAATACAACTCTCGTAATTTTGTCCAACTCTACAGGTTTATTGTTTTTTATTGTGTAGTCTATCCACTTTACCTTTATGGGAAACACGAATTCTTCAGTAGCTCTGGAGGCCACGGTTACTTTACACTTGAAGTGGTCTGTGCTATTACTTGTTTGGATGGACTGGTAGGTGCTGAGGTACCTCAAACGTTCCTTTTCAAGAACTCTTTGGGAAAACGAGTTGGTAATCTTCCATTCGCCACTTGAGTGCATCCTCTGGAGCTCACCAAATCTGGGTGGCTCAATTACATCGTAACGGATTTCAACTACCTGCTTTAATGCATTGGTCCAGATGGCCAGTTGGTTGGTGCTTAAAAGAAACATCTCTCCTTGGATAACTTCCAGTCCCATGTTATTGGAAATTTTATA
Source organism: Sinocyclocheilus anshuiensis (assembly GCF_001515605.1). Lineage (NCBI taxonomy): Eukaryota > Metazoa > Chordata > Actinopteri > Cypriniformes > Cyprinidae > Sinocyclocheilus > Sinocyclocheilus anshuiensis. Next base: position 1,589,894 of record NW_015551032.1, on the reverse strand, counting down.
CTTAAGTCCTACAGCCATGATTCTAAGAACCACAGTGTTGCTCACCTTCTCTCCATCACTGACTCTCAACACAATCCTAGAGTTCCTCACACCAGTGTGGACATAATATATCTTACCATCTACAAGAGCTGAATGGGAAAAAGAAGTTACCAGTGCACCTGGATTGTCTTCGTTCTCCAAATACCCTGCGTCGACATTAAGGTTCCCTAACACAGAGTAAACAAGGTCTGTGTAATTGCTGTCAATGTCTATGGCCTTCAGAACATCAGTGGTCAGCCTCTTCTCGGAGTTTTCCAAAAGATTAAACAGATTTCCCTCAGGCAGACTCAACTCAGGGGCGTCATTGGTTGGTGTAATGGTGACATTAAACCGGTACAACTTGTGTCCGCTTAAATAGCCTGGCACTTCCTTTCTGCTACTGGAGAACAAAGAGAACATGAAGAAATCCTGAGGGTCTTCAGATCCCCCATGGATGTACATCACTCTGCCGTGCCACAAATCCAGCATGCTGAATGTATGTTTAGCCTGCTCCTGGTCTACATCAAGCCTAAGCTGGCCATGCACTGGCTGCTCTTCAATCCTAAAGAAGATCTGAGACTGACGGATGCCAAGCTTCTTGAAATCAAGGTTTACTTTAATATGCTTTGAAACCAAGGATCCCCGACCACCTTCTGGGACAACAAGGTTCCTAAGCTGTAGAAAATTGTGTCTGTACTTCTTGACAAGACCTTTGGCTAGGGTGGATACATCAGTGGATGGCAGCTGAGTGACAGAGTCAATAAAGGCCATGGGAAGGGTTGTTGGGCTCACTGTGCTGCTTATATCCAGCTCCTTTTCAGGTTCACAGCCAACAGAGATGTCTTTGGTTACCACAGCATTGGGGAGACCAATTTTGACATTATTTATTTTAATATCTCTGAAGCATCCTTTAAAGGAGCCACCTTTAACACGTTTCCCTGCTACTGAGGAAAGGCCAACCTTTCTGACCTCAGAACGTGTGCTGTCATCTATTCCCCCAAGGAAAAGGGAACCTTTCAGATGAAAGGTTTTTGATCTAGAGGTAATGACAGACTTTACAGTCTCTCCATCTAATGTGAGTTGGAGGTTTTTCGGTGTGAAAAGGAGCTTAACGTTGTGCCATTTGTTGTCATTGATGAAGGTGAGGGAACGTAGCTCTGTTTTACTTCCGTCTTTACCGATTACTGCAGCAAGGAGACCTTTCTGGATCTCCAGTGCGACAAAATCTCCCTGTCGAGCTGAGATGAACATGACGATCCCTTCTTCAGCTGATGTGTGGACTGAGCATTCAAAAGTCCATTCATGTTGCGCCGTCCAAGGAGGAAGGGATACATAAGCTCGTGAGCTGAAAAAACTGATTGGGTCATCCTCATTGGCAAAAAACTGAGGGCTGCATCCTAGGGAAACCTCATAGACATTCTTGAACCCTGAGTAGGGCCTTAGCGATGAAAGGAGGTTGTGCTGATTAAATATTACTTCATCAACGCAACCACGAAAACCATTGAGATCTCTGGACAGATAGGCCTGATCCAAACCTCCCGTACCAACAACATACAGGCCGTCATTGATGTGCAGCTCTCGCTCTGGGCCTGGCATTCGCAGGCTGGTTTTGGAGTGGTTGTCCACAGTCAGTGTGACATTGTAAATGTCATGGAAAAGCTCTGCAGTGTGCCAGGCCAGATAATTCAGATGGGTTCCACTGTCTGAGAGAAGGATCTGCTCTCCAGATCCCAGATCCAACCTTACCTGTCAATGACAGACACAATGTAAAAAAACAACAACTTTCCTTCCTTACACAATCCTATACATAAGAACACACAGATTTATATTTTTTATAAATACTCTAGACATAACTGGGGTCCAAATACTTTTCAAATAAATCTGAATTGAAAATAATTCTGTTTATGTTAGGCTAATACATACAACATTAAAGTAAACAGTTAAAGTAAATGTTAAAAAAATAATAAATAAAATAAAATAAAGTAAATATTTTCCAAATAATCTTAATAATTTGCTTTGGCTTTAATACAGTGACCGTATAAAGGCACTAGGGCTGTTGCGATTCGTCGATTTTATTCGACTATTCGATTTTTAAAAATCCTCGACTTCATTTTGTCAACTAACTGGCAAAATACCGGAAGTGGCGCATTTCACGGACGAGAATCCATAAAACACATTTAGACTGTTTCCCAAGGCTGCATGATATATTAAACCCATTTAAAAATCATAATTAAGCATAATTGTGAATTCACAAACGCTACGATTTAATTAAATAATTATATGCGATGCAGTTCTAATACAGTATATGCGCTTTAATTATTTACATGCATGTAGGTTAAGTACGTGCGTCACACAGAGGCTCCCGTTAACAGTAGTTCCACAGGAGCTATTATCATTTACATGTGTGGAGCGTCTCAAACTCCATCTCTGCATGTTGTTGTGAGTTTGGGTTTATTATAATGTTAATCTGGGAACGCAACGTGCGCCATTTCATCAGATTTGTAAGGTAAATCATTTATAAATCTACGCAAACTCAGGAGAATACATAGCGGTTTCAAAATAAAAGCTCAAACCCTCACTCTGAGTTTACACGTTTTGATGTCCACATATTC
>NW_015551032.1:1579474-1587001 GCF_001515605.1 Sinocyclocheilus anshuiensis | reverse complement strand
TTATATGCGATGCAGTTCTAATACAGTATATTAGCTTTAATTATTTACATGCGTGTAGGTTAAGTACATGCGTCTCACAGCGGCTCTGTTCACAGTAGTTTCACAGGAACTGTTATCATTTACATGTGTGCAGCGTCTCAAACTCCATCTCTGCGTGTTGTTGTGAGTTTGGGTTTATTATAACGTTCATCTGGGAACGCAACGTGCGCCATTTCATCAGATTTGTAAGCTAAATCATTTATAAATCTACGCAAACTCAGGAGAATACATAGCGGTTTCAAAATAAAATCTCAAACCCTCACTCTGAGTATACACGTTTTGATGTCCACATATTCTTTTAATTACAGTGGCTATAGCATTTCTGTCCTAAAGAAATGGCCAAATATTAAAGATTAAGTTGACATTTGAATTAAATGGTGCTTGGTTAATATTAAACAAGTATTAGATCGCACAGCAATGTGTACAAATAATCACCAGGCCTTTGGCGCCCTCTGCAGGCCTTTGTTGTAATGCGTGATGTACATTAGCTATGATTTCTTGCTTTTGATACTTTATTTGAACTTATTATTATTGCCTGATTGCTATTATATATGTATTTTTAAAGGCTATTGTTCACTTACATCTCTTTTTATTACCACATATACCACAAAAAAAATTATTATAATTATAGGGCACTATGAAATCCGTTTAATTTCCAAATTGTTTTTTCCATTTAGATTTTTCTATACTCTGTTTTAATGGTTAAATTAAATTTTATTAATCAAAAAGCCTGTCTAATTAATTGAGTTTTACCGTTTTATCTTTACCAAATTCTGTTTTCCATTATTTTCTGGATTCCATTTTAATGGTTCCATTCAATTTTAATAATCAAAAGCATCTCCAATTAATTAAATTTTTGTTTTTTTTTAATAAGTTTTTTTTTCATTTTTGTTTTTTCCAGAAATACTGCACATTTACATTTTTTGTCCTAAATAAATTCTGGTAAATAACATTTCTGGTAAATACTCCTTTAAAAAGTGTTTTTTTTTAATTATAATTTTATTAGTAGTAGACTAGAACACGTGGATATGTTGTCATTCTTACACTATAATACTGAACTTTGATTTCAGTGATTTGGACTATGAGATGGACACTTGCTTCTTGCACTCTATGTTGCACTTTACTTTTGCTTTAAAAAAGGATTTCATAGAAATTTGGATTTCATTTGGTTTAATAAAATATAGTTTAATCAAATATTCTTAAGTAAAATTGTTGAGTTTTTTTTGTGGGAAATTAATAGTTTAGATTAATCGATAAATTAGTCGATAGATTAATCGAAATAAAAATAGTCGTTAGTGGCAGCCCTAAAAGCCACATCATTTAATTTTGGAAACAAAATGTTGTTGTTATAATGCTATTAATAGCCTATATTTTTTCTCTCACAGTGTAAATGGAGAAATATATAATAGGCAGCTAGGAGATATATTTGTGGGTCATTTAGCATCAGAAAGTTTGAAAACCCCTGAGTTATACTAAACAAATGTCTACTATAACAGAAATAAATTTTGAATTGCTAAGAAAATGTGTATGAAAACTAGCACTTTATATTCATGAAATTTTCTTCCATGTTGAAAATAGACAAGTGTAATCAATAGCATTTGTCTACAGCAAATACATTTTACTCCTAACATACAGTGGGTACGGAAAGTATTCAGACCCCCTTAAATTTTTCACTCTTTGTTATATTGCAGCCATTTGCTAAAATCATTTAAGTTAATTTTTTTTCCTCATTAATGTACACACAGCACCCCATACTGACAGAAAAACACAGAATCGTTGACATTTTTGCAGATTTATTAAAAAATAAAAACTGAAATATCACATGGTCCTAAGTATTCAGACCCTTTGCTCAGTATTTAGTAGAAGCACCCTTTTGATCTAATACAGCCATGAGTCTTTTTGGGAAAGATATCACCCATGATGCTTTTTTTTTTTTTTTTAAATGCTCCATGAGTCAATTGTACACTGTTCAAAATGTTGGTAACACTTTACAATAAGGTTCATTAGCTAACATTAGTTAACATTAACTAAGCATGAACAATACTTCTACAGCATTTATTAATCATAGTTCATGTTAATGTCAACATTTACTATGCATTATTAAAATTAAAAGCTGTGCTTGTTAACATTAGTTAATGCACTGTGCATTAACATGAACTAACAATGAACGACTGTACTTTCATTAACTAACATTAACAAAGATTAATAAAGACTGTAATAAATGTATGGTTCATTGTTCATTCATATTAGTTAATACATTAACTAATTGAACCTTATTGTATAGTGTTACCGAATGTTCTTTGTTATAATAATTTCAAATATAACAGGTGCATGGATACTTTTACCAGATATTTACAGTAAATAACACTAATATAGCACTCGCTATAACGTTGTATACTTTGTTAACACTAGTTAACACAATAGTAAACATGAAGTAAGAATAAGCAATAGAGTTCATCTTGTTAACGAACACATATTCAACATTTTAACATTAACACAAACTAGCAATTTTAATAACTGATCATTAAGATTAGTGAATGCTGTAAAATACTTAATTGTAAGTTCATGACACCTAATGCATTAACTAATATTAATGTATTGAACTGCATTAAAGTGTCACCCAAGCACCCAAGAGTATTTGAATAAGCAAAGTTTATTCTACCCTCAGTCTCTGATTTGTCCTTATTTTCTCACTATACGTATCAAGACCAACTTGTACAATCATTGATCTTGCCAGAACCTTTACAGCTACAAAGATTTGAGTCATGCTTTGTAATGTTGAAACTGACAACATACCTTGCAGTCGCTATTCTGAGCTCTAACGTGGAATAATTCCTCACAAGTCATGTAATGAATGACACTAGTCAGCAAACTTCAAGCCAAAATATTTGTATATGGCAATTCACTCCAGTGGACATGTAGATCGGGTTTCCACTTCCCAATGTAATGGCTTGATGCATTACACGCGCATGTGGCAAGACGTTGCAGGGAACAGTAACCACACGCAGGAACACAGGCGAGCAAATATAGTTAATTGCGATGTCATTATAATCAGCATAACAGTTGTTTTAATCACCGGAGCTGTCAGTGACTGGACGACGATGGCTGTGTCTCAATCTCACTCAATGGTCACCTAAACACCATTTTTGGGGCATTCCGAGTAAACACGCGTCTATGACTCTCACAAACGCGCCGGTGTTGTCGTTGTAGACAGCTCACTAGGTATTAAGGCAAGGCCGATACAACGGCGAAACATCGCTAAGATGTGTATTTAAAGTAAAGCGCGATGTCATTTCAGTCATTAAAGTGATTCGTGAGGAAACCCCTATGTGCTCCGTATGCGATGCTGATTCTTATCGGAGTTTTCATTCATTTTTCTGTCCGTAACGTCCGTTCTTAACGGGCGGCTCCCTATTCTGTACTATAGACCTCGTAAACGGGACTGACCACATTTAATGTCTCTAATCTATCAAATAAAGTTAAACTGAAGACAGCGTACCTGTGTACTGCACAAGGAACATCGTCCTGAGGATTCGGTTGAAAAAAAGACGCCAGTTAAAGTCCCGTAGGGCTCTGATAGTGGACGTTATTCCGCGCTAGGAGCTTTGCTGCTGGTGTCTGTGGGTCCGCTGCGCTTATAACTGCTTTAAAGTGAGCAGACCACAGATAGAGAGAGGGAGGGAGGGAGGGAGAGAGTAAAATCAAAAGTTGTGCTTGTTAACATTAGTTAATGCACTGTGAATTAACATGAACTAACAATGAACAACTGTACTTTTATTAGCTAATATTAACAAAGATTATGAAATACCGTAATAAATGTATTGTTCATTATTTGTTCATGTTAGTTAATACATGAACTAACGTTAACTAATGGAACCTTATTGTAAAGTGTTACCAACATTTTAGTGTGAAATTACAATATATTCCAGGTTAATAACTGCATTACTTTCACAGTAATTTCACAGTGGGACTTCTCTTGTATGAAGGCACCCAGCATGCAATGCAGTATGAATAGATCATGCTGCAGTGTTTTTAAAAAAAATGTTATTGGTTTTATTTGTGCCATTGAACTTGTTTTTGGTTCACTTTTAGCAGTTTGTGTTGTTGGTTTATTTTGTAATGTTGGTTTATGTTGTAAGTGTTGTTTTTATTTGTTGAGTGTTACCATCGTTGTGTTTTTATTTGTTGGATGTTACCATTGTTGTGTTTTGTATGTCGACTATTGATGTCACATCTTTCAAAGACGTATCTCAGCAGTTGCTTCACTATTGTGAAAGATCCATCCACAAACAGTTATGAATATGAAATAAGTTATTGATTAATCTTCATGCTTAATATGCTAAACTAAAATCGTTATGTTGCTAAGAATAGTTTGACTATCTTAAAGTCAGGCAATTAACATTTCATAGCTTGTCGTCATTTTAACAAATGTTTTCATTTGTCACACTTCTGACATGACTAGATCAGAAATTTGAATATGAATATGCAAGGTCAAAGAGCCCAAACAAATGCTAATCACTAACCGCCATTATGGTGACTTCAAAACAATTACAGCAGTAAACAGCTAATTTTCTCACAGTGGCACAGTTAAAGACCACTTTATAATTTGAATTCACAGAGCAGTAAATTACTGTGATTTAGCATCATTCTGCTGTTCATTCACAGTAAATGACCCAGCATGCATTGATTTCACAGCAAAATTCTGACTACAGTAATAAATAACTCTTTAATCCTATAAATTTGCTGGCAAGTTTTTACAGTGTAGCAGAGTGAAAGCTTCACTTTCATTTCTTTGCATATTGTTAATGTGCAGTTTTTGTGAATTAAACTTTTTGTTAATTACATCACTTTTTAATTACACAATTTAACTCATAATAAATTATTGAATTATGAGAAAGGACATTATTATTATTATTATTATTATTCAAAGGGATAAGTTTTCATTTATTCACTCATGTATGGTTTTCTTTTTTATGTGAAACACAAATAAAAAAAATGTTCATCCATACAATGAAAGTTAATGGGGTCCAGAGTTTTCGTGGACTTCACTGACTTTCATTGTATGGACAAAAACCATTGAAACTTTTTTCTTATTTTGTGTAACGCAGAAGAAAGAAAGTACAGGTTTGGAATAACATGAGGGTGAGTAACTGAAGTCAGTGTTTTCATTTCCGGGTTAACGTTCCCTTAAAAGTTACATTTTGATTTTCACACAGACATTAAATAAAAGTGACTGAATGAATAAAAACAGCAACACTTTATAGGACAAGCCGGATGGCGCCAGGGAAGCACTGTGATACCCATGTGCATGTGCTGGCATGCTCTGCCCTGACAGCACTCTGTTCTCAACATAAAAGACTCTGACATGGCCACATTGTCTTAGCCCTGCTGTCCACTGATGGAGGCCTGGACGCAGCTGTTTTCTAACCCAGCCACTCCACATCACCCTTTAATCTATATACACTAATGTGTTCAACACCCTCAATTTGTATGGCATAGAACACTTCTACTTTAGGACTGAAATGTCACACTGATGTTTAGTGTCATTCTGTCAAACTATGCAAGTTCACCGCGGTGCCATTACTCATTTGTGATGCTATAAGTTGCATAAATAAAATTTCCTGTTTTAATTAATATTTATTCGTTTTTAAATCCTTTGTTTACAATGCTCAAGGCACCATGCAAAAATTCAGTGAAGCAATGTGATTCACTGAACTTTGCATGGCTGACACAAGTAGCCTAATAAAACTGTGGAAACACAGTTGTGGAATATGGAATTACAGGTGCATCTCAATAAATTAGAATGTCGTGGAAAAGTTCATTTATTTCAGTAATTCAACTCAAATTGTGAAACTCGTGTATTAAATAAATTCAATGCACACAGACTGAAGTAGTTTAAGTCTTTGGTTCTTTTAATTGTGATGATTTTGGCTCACATTTAACAAAAACCCACCAATTCACTATCTCAACAAATTAGAATACTTCATAAGACCAATAAAAAAAACAATTGGTGGGTTTTTGTTAAATGTGAGCCAAAATCATCACAATTAAAAGAACCAAAGACTTAAACTACTTCAGTCTGTGTGCATTGAATTTATTTAATACACGAGTTTCACAATTTGAGTTGAATTACTGAAATAAATGAACTTTTCCACGACGTTCTAATTTATTGAGATGCACCTGTATATTAACATTTACTATGCAACAATGAGTAATTATGTATCATTCTTCTCCATACTGGTCTAAAGGCAAAGGGGGGATATTAAAACCAAACATTCTATCAATGTACAATGCATCTACAGTACACTAAAAATTGAGGTCAAACTTTGTGGCCAAATCTGAAATGACAGTAAGAGAGGAGAAAACAAGAATCTTTAGTCTCTTTTATCACACAAAGAGGTCCTACATCTGACATCCTCGAGATTTTATAAGTCTGGACACTGTGCTCCAAAATAAGACCACGTCAAACATCTTGATAATTCAGTGGAATCGCTATTGTGAAGCTCAACACCGAACAACTGCAACTGATGCAACAATAAAATACAATTTAGCACATTTGCAAATTATACCAATATTCAAATGCTCATGGAATTACAGGAATTTGCTAAGACATTTAAGACTTTGAATAATGCTGGATAGCAAAGCTTTAAAACAAAAAAAAAAAACATGACCACTTGAATAAACATGCTGGCTAATACGATTTCATAATGCATGTTGGTGAATCACTGCATTTCGTTGTTATTAATAACTAAAAGTCTGTTTTCTGTGCCTAGCACTGACATTTGGCAAACTGTGAATAATCTCTGAGAGCCACAAATCCGTGCAATCATGAATGTTATATTCTGTGCACAGACTGCTGTCACATCAGTTTTGGTTCATGATTTGAGAGGCACATGCAACACTGGCAATGAACGTGATTTGGATATTGAAGAGCCAACTGTAAACATGTACATTTTAATAGATTTGTTTGTATTGACGTCAGTTAATCCACAAACAATTAAAACGACAAGAATTTATATTTTTGTTACTCAGACAGCAGCCATAAGAAAGAGCTAAGAAGTCATTGCCATACTGTCTGGTGCATAAAACCACATAGAAACGTGATATTTGGTGAAAATCATAAATCATTCGCTTGCCCTTGCTGAATCTCTCAAAGGTAGACACTAAGGTAAAGGCTGAAATGTCCTTCTTTACATCAGCCATACTTGAGCAGTTTTGAACAACTTACCCCCTTGTGCGAGTGCGACAAAGAGCAACAGTAGTCCGTTTAAAAGGGTCGCCCTCATTTTAACATCAATGCAGTGTGTTCATTCCGGTTGAAATAAAGAAACAGTGTGTTTTAAATTCATTGTGGCACCAAATTCATTGCGGCTCGCTCAACTCCTCACTTTAAAATCTTTCTACAAACTTGTGTGTTCGAGCAGCAGACAGAGAGAGAGAGAGAGCGAGAGAGAGAGAGAGAGAGAGAGAGAGAGAGAGAGAGAGAGA
>NW_015551032.1:1578898-1579146 GCF_001515605.1 Sinocyclocheilus anshuiensis | reverse complement strand
GAGAGAGAGAGAAACTCCGCCTCCTCAAGCTTTCTCTAGCTTCAGATATTTACCTCTCACCCCGACAAACAGCTCAGATAGGTTCACGTATAAAAGCAGACCGTATGTTGTACTTGGATAATTACAGTAATTAAAGCAGTTATTAACTGTAGGATATAATCATATGCATAAAATACAACGCAGGTGTTTCTATAGGGGAATATATCAGTGTATCTTATTCTATGGGAACTTTTTTTTTTTGCCTTGCG
>NW_015551032.1:1562388-1578877 GCF_001515605.1 Sinocyclocheilus anshuiensis | reverse complement strand
TGTTGTTCATCAGCAGGAACGTCCTCTTAAATGACAAGAGCTTAAACCAATGAGAAACACTTATCGCCGCCAGCGCTGTGTTTGTCATGTTTTGAGGTAAATTGTAGAACCTGTAATACTAATAAACGTTAAAATACACGAATACAATTAATTTTCTATATCCTCATTTTTAGACAAATGTATATATTTTTTAATCTAAACGGCAGTTGTGCGTTTGAGTTGACATGCACATTTGTCCCGCCCAAGTGAGCCAACGAGCCAATAAGAAACACCGTTAGGCTGACGTCTGCGCATGCTAGAAGAAGTAGCCAGGAAGTTCATCATGCAGCGAATGCATCCATCTGGGCTCACGGGACACTGGTATGTCATTTGCACAATGCACTCTTTGCACCACTGATGTTCTGTTTTCAGTACAAAGCATCAGTTCTGTTTGTGTAACTATCTTTTAGTATGTAGCTAAATCCAAAATACAATCATTATGTAACAGATGCAATGTCGACTTTGTTTATTTGATGCTTATCAAGCCTTACGAATCTTACGTTTTGGGGAAAATTGGAATGGGAAGGTCATGCTGTATACATCTAACAAGAGCTATGTTGTTAGAGACTTTACATCATGCTCGTTGTTGCGTTTCTCTTCGATATCAGTAACTCATTACATGCCTTTATGTATATTTTAAACGTCATTAACGTTTCTGGTAATTCAGAGAGAAAAGAGCCAAAAACTGTATCTTCCTGTAGGGGGCGTTGTCGCTATTAAGTATACATGATGTACAGTACAGTTATTCTTCTAGGTATGTTTCTAGTAGCTTACCTAAATATTATCTGATTCTATGCATATATGTTTGTATATATTATAATTTCTGTTCTCTTGGTACTCCAGGTATTATAACTAAAAACCAGCATAAAAACAATGTAAGTATCATGTTAAACAATGTCAGATTAGTAATTTTTGAAAGAAATGAATACTTTTATTTAGCAAGGGTGCATTAAATTGATCAGTGACAGTAGTGACATTACATTGTTTACAATTTTTTTGTAAAAAAAATTAGATAATTAAAAAAATAGTAAATAATAATGTTAAAAAATTCTATTTCAAATAAATGCTGTTAATTTCAACTTTTTATTCTTCAAAGAATCCTAAAAATGTATTGCGGTTTCCACAAAAAATCAATCAGAATGATTTCTGAAGCATCACGTGACACTGAAGACTGGAATTCTGGCTGCTGAAAATTCAGCTTTGACGTCACAGGAATAAATGACATTTTAAAATATTAAAAAAATGATTAAACAGTTATTTTAAATTGTAATAATATTTGGCAATATTACTGTTTTTAGGTGGCATAAAAAAGATCATGTTAGTATCATGTTAAAATAATGTCATACAACATAGAAGACTCATAAATAGTTTGTGTGAATAATACATATAATTAATGTCCATTAAACTGTAATCATGTTTTGTGGCGTCCCCAGATCTTTTTGTTTGTGTCTTTTTTTTTCTGTTTCAGGATTGCGTTGAAGTGCTATCTCTCTCTTCCAGTGGTGGCAGGGGCATTATTAGTGGGCCTCCCTTACAGTGTCTCTCTTGTTGCCCAATGGCTCTATGGCTGGCCCAATAAACCAGGGTACCAAAAATATATAGAGGCTTTCAAACCAAGGTGACATAGCATTAACATTTTGATGTTACTCTACTTTTATTGTTGGCTTTTTAATGATGCAGATGTTTCTTGCACTCCCTGCAGGCGCATATACTGCCTTACAAGAGCCGTGCTAGAGATGCTGAAATATCTGCAGTATGGCAAACTGTACTTTCAATGGAAACTGTGGTACAGTAATGACAAAAATAACAAGCACTATGTGAAAGTTAGTTCTATTTTTATATTCCTGTTAATGTGGTTTCTTTAGCTACAGGATGCTATGCAGTACAGAGATAGTTTTAAGAAACAAAGCTACTGTTGTCTATATTTAGGACAGCAGTAATTCTTTGTATTACCAAAAAATGTATTGTAGTATTAAAATGAAAAAGCACTTGTCACTTTTTATTATACTACAGTATTTGATTGTGCTTCTATCCTTTCTTAGGGCATAACCTTTGGTCGGCGAGGGAACAAACTAGATTTATACTATTCACCAAACATGGGCCATTCTGATGCTGCGCCTGTACCAGTGGTTGTATTTGTGTACGGAGGTGCCTGGGGATCAGGAGACCGCTCCATTTACTGTCTGTTAGCCTTACAAATGGCAAAAGAGCTTAATGCCTCTGTAATTTGTCCAGATTATTCCATATATCCAAAGGTAAGCCACCATTATATTATACATTATGTATTCAATCTTTTTTTTTTTTTCAGTGTAGTGTTTTGTTTTTTTCCAAACTGTTTGTTGTGTTTTCAGGGAAATGTTTTAAATATGGTTCAAGACATAACTGACAGTTTGCTGTGGGTGAGAGGAAAGGGACAAACATTCAATCTTGATCAAGTAAGTTTCCAGTCCTCCATGAACTTAAAACTGTAAGGTGTTAATATTGCATTACAAATGCCACAGTTTGACTTTACTAAATGTACTTTTGCTAATGGTAAATGTTTAATTTAATATTTAGCACTTTCATATTTCAAAGTGCTTGTGCTATGCACTACCATTCAAATATTTGGGGTCAGTAAGATTTTTTTGAAAAAAATTAATACTTCAATTCAGTAAGAATGCATTAAATTGATGAAAAATGTCACAGTATTGTTACAAAAACTTAACGGTTTCAGCAGCAACCAGTTTCAACGGACAATAATAAGAAAAGTTTCTTGAGCACCAAATCAGCATATTAGAAATAGAATGATAGCATGTTTTTGTGAGCATAAAGAACATAAGAGACTTCTTTCAAAAACATTTAAAAAAAATCTTACTGACCCCAAACTTTTAAACGGTAGTGTATATTTTTCATATGTTATGTTGTAAGTAATAAAACTGTTTTATCTAGGCTACACTTTTTTTTTTTATGCAGGACAACGTAATATTAATAGGTCATTCAGCAGGGGCTCATCTGTGTGCCCTTACCACACTGTTTCTGGTGAACAATGCAGATGAACTGTTCCTTGAGACCAACAAACAGAGAGATCTTGTATCTGCCATTAAAGGAATCATAGGTAAATCAATGCACCATATTTATTATGTTTCTTGTATTATGATTGTTTATAATTTAGCATAGCAGTTGCCCTGTTGCTGTAGCTGGTTCTTAGTAGGGGTTAAACAGATCGTAGTTGATCCGTGATCCGTACGGACCAAGCCCCACGGTTCGGCACGCATGTGATCCGCGGATTAATTGCAAAATTTAACCATAATGGAGTATAAGTTTATCGTTTGTTCGTATTTACACAAGCAAGCGAATTTTAAACAAAGGCGAAAGGGAACTCGATTCGGTACTCACGCGCTGTTCTCTACGCGCACGAACACCGAACTGAATCCTCTGAACAGACACATAACGTTACACATAATATTTTGACAAAATACCCATCTCGACAATCATTCAGGTCAACGCAGTCAGTTATGTCTCAAGTGACTGAAAACAGCTGAGAAAGAAATCGGATGTGATGTGTATCATAATATCGGATCCGTGCATCAGGTCTTAAAGGGACAGCGGCCTATAAATACTGCCGCTCTCATTAATGATCATCAAACAACAAAACAGCTGTGATAAAAATCTATATTTAATTTATACAGTGAACACTATGCAGTGTTATTTCCCTAAATATTACGTTTCTGTATTTGAATACTACCAACCTTATTTTATTTGTAACATATTCTGTTGTATTTATCTATGCTTGTAATTTGTGTATTTGTTCTTATTTTTACTGGCTGTTCTCTTGTCTCTTTAATCATGTTTAAACTTTCTTAGTTAATCTAGTAGTATTTGCTGTGGTATCAAAGAAGTACTTCGCTTTAAGTAATAAATGGAAAGCAAGTTAAATTGAAATCTTTTTCTTTTCTTGCTGATCCGAAAAATGATCCGATCCGTGGGTCAAAAACCGTAATGTGATCCGAACCGTGAGATTTGTGATCCGTTGAACCACTAGTTCTTAGTAAAAAAAACTTGTTTAAGTAACTTGATTTTCGTTCATGTTGTGATTTGTTTTTGTAATAGGTTTGAGTGGCGTTTACAGTATAATGGATCATTATAAGCATGAGAAAGTGAGGGCGGTTGAATATGTGTCAACTATGCACAAAGCCATGGATGGTGTGGAGAACTTTGATTATTATTCGCCGACATCATTACTCAAGAAATTGAATGAGGATCAGTTGAAAAGGTATTGTTATTGTTGTTTCTATTGACACAATGTCAGTGTCCAACAGCTGAAGCAGCAATACATTAATTTGTATTATTTGTTTCATTATAGTAAATGGTTATTGTTATATAATGTGTCATTGTTTTCATCTGTTTGCTATTGTAGTACCATTACAGGCCAACTTATAAATGCAGTTTACCAACTACCAAGTCACTACTAGAGTACAGAGAGATGCAGAATACAGTGTGGCTGTTGAAAAAAGCTCTTTGTGAGCTACTGTGAAGGGATAATTATGTCATTGTAGAATTAACAGTAAACGCTTTATCATTTGCTATGATTTTCATGCAGAGTTCCTCCAGTGGTTTTGCTCCATGGAACCAATGACATCATAGTTCCCGTGGAATCATCAGTGAAGTTCTCGGAGCTCCTCACTGCCCTTTCCATCAGGATGTCTCTCTATCTAATACCTAAAATGAACCACACTGAGATGGTCACTGACCTTATGGCTCCAGACAGGCACTTTTACCACACTGTTTATGGCTGTATTAAACAGGAGTACAGTAAATTTCAAGGTTATGTTGATTAATATTTTTCATTCAATTCAGTATTAATTTCATTTTCCAGTATACCAGACAGTCATTATTTGTTCTTTATGATTTTACTGAAAGTTTACATTTAAGTTCTAATGATTTGTTTTCTTCTGAAATGTTTAATTTTTGATCAAAAATGTGTTCAATAACCCATTATACAAGATAGCAAGGTGAAAGAAAACATAATATTATCTCTGTGCTTGTTATCGGTTAAGAAATTCTGTTAATGTTCAATGAAATGTAAAAAAGAAGAGATTGTTCCAATTAAGAATATACAACATATTTTCGTGTTTGAAATGTAATATGGATGGAGAAATTCTTATTTTGCATTTTTATAACATGTGTAAATTATTCCATAATATATTTATTTAAACCATACATAAATGTTTCTTTTTGTGTCCTAATTACAGAATTAGTCACTTGGCTATTGATGTTCTTTTGTTTGTTACATATTCACAGTTCATACCATATATTACATTAAATAACATAAGCTTCAGCTGTGCATGCTATAGAAATATTATTGATTTATGTTTGCTTTTGTCATTATTAGAATTAGGGATGCACCGATACCGATACTGGTATATAAAAATATCGGTATCGGTACTCGGTATCGGCAAGTACCAAAAATAAACGTATCGGTATCGGGCGAGTACTGGAAAAAGTGGTATCGGTGCATCCCTAATTAGAATAAATGTTAATACCAAGAACACAATAATGTTAATATTTGGGTGTTGACATTGAACCATTGAATATTCGCCTCATAAGTAAACAGCTCCTTTATGTTGGGGGCATATGCTCAAAAAAACATTTATTTTAGGAATATAATTCAGTTAAAATGGACAAAATTATAGCACACAAAGCACAGGTATGATCTATTATTGAGAAACGTATTAAATATACATGCATAATAAGTCAATACATTTATATATATTCACTGGACTGAAACTGTAGCTAACATCCACATCAGCGTAATGTAAAATTGGCATTCCTTTCTTCTTTCACTGCTGTGGCAGTCAAGTACATTAAACACTCAAACTATAAATACTGCCAGATTGACTTTCGATTATTATTACCTTGCTGACCAGAGACAAAAACGATCCTCCAAATGAAACGGGCAACTGCATCGTAATGACCAGCAGGTGTCGCTGTTTCCCGTGTAATCCAAGTACTACAGCGAGCGCTGTGAGGCAGCGTCTCCCACACCGCTGAGATGAAGCTGGAGCTGGGACGAGCTCGAGCCTGTGTTTGGAATGTCGAGGATTAAATATGGCCACTAGCTAGCTGATCTAACAGAACCAGAATCCGCTTCAGAAAGCTCTGGCATCACCCGTGAAAAATGGCTGGGAAGAGCGCAGGAGTATCTCTTTAGAGCGGTTCTCACTGAAGCTTGAACACATCGGCTGGTCTGGTGAGTTCTCATGGATTTGCGGATACATTGGAGACATGCAAAACACATAGCTTCCTTCCTTCAAAATACAGCTCCCTTTCCCCGTTTTTACGTCTCTTTAGAAATGTCAAGATGTTATTCTGTTTATATAAATGATATTCTATGCAGTCCAGCTTTTGTGAAAATGCAACCCACAGCTCGGCATGTATTGGTTGTGTAGCCGGGGCTAGCTGTGGCGAGGACTCCGCTAGCCTGTTAGCTGCAGGCGAATAATCATTGATGGGCAGACAATTCACAAATACGATCCTTTATTAGCATAGACCTCGAGTTAATCATATGCGTGATTATTGTTACTTATTTTGAGGTTATTTAGGCGATGTCTGGTGAGCTGTAATTGTCTTGTAAGCTCGCACTGTCACTGAAGATATCGCCTAATCCACGACTGTATTTAATTTATTTGTGGTTCCTGTCAGTTGACAAACATGTGAATATAATATAATATAATATAATTATTCCGAGTAGTCTGTTTTATGTGTTGCTGTTCTCTTCGCTCGTGTTATTTCCATTTCCTATTCTTATTTTACATGGTCATTCCTTCTATTTGTGTCGCTTTATTCTAATACATAGGTTGTATGTTTTATAAATTGCGTATATTGTGTATAATGTAGAGGTTTCTTACCTTTCTTTGTTTATTATATGCGATAAACTCAGTGTTGACTGTCTGGCTGCTAATGTACACACATTTCTCACACTGAATCAGATTTTTATTTGTCTGTCTATCTCTCTTCTTTCATTGAAGTGCAGTTGTAATAGATATGATATGACTGAAATTGTGAATATGATTTATTTCTGTTTATATGTCTATTTATCTATCTGTCTACCTCCCTACAGTATCTATGACTCTCTAGACATTCAGAAAAAAACACTTGACATGGACTTTCATTAAGGCTGAAACTAATCCCAGTAATGTCATAAGTTGTGATATAAAGGCTGTGGTGATTGATTTGCGACACAGTGTGATGGTGAAGTGCTGGGCAGCTGCGTCAGGTGAGAGGTCATGGACTCATGAACAGCTGTGTGTGGCCTCCACACCTCCAGGCTGCTCATTTATATGCCATTTAATTTGTGTTGTGTGTTTTGGTGAGGGTATGCAGAGCTATGAATAAGATTAGAGATGGGCTGTGATTGTGGTTTTATTGTATAAACAACCCACCCGTTTGTATTGTGCAAGTCATGGAACCTGTGCTTTTATTCCAGAGCCAGCATAATATTGGCTTGCGGCCATATCAGTCACACATGACCTAAATCGTACCTGCTTAGAGGCTATAAACCTGTTTTTCATTTGATCTTTCCAATTAAATCTTGCTTGACTTATATTTGTTGTAGGTGACGCTCTTTTGCAAACCTGTGATTTTTTTCTCCCCCTTTTATGTGTGTATCACAGTTCTGTTCATGTGTTAATTACCACATTGTCACATACCACCACATTTCAAATTTAGCCTAGATCATTTAGGAAGTATGGCTGTAATGTAAAAAAAATGTGGCTGCTGAAGTGTATGTGAAATTATGGGCGTACGTTGCTTGATAGATGTCTCGTGCAGTGGACTTCACAGGGTATTTGACCATCTTGAGTGAGATTAGCAGTGAGCAATAATGTTCAGTTTGGCGTAGGAAGCAATTGTACAGCGATATATCGCTTTACAGGAAGTGGAAAGGGAAATTTACTCACCACATACTCAGTGCTAGAGGAATTTTGGCTAAAATGAACACAGTTGAAAGGAGTTGATGCTGATGGAATTTTTATTCTACCTAATTAACCTCAGGTGCAGTTTCTGTGCAGTTGTGTTCAAGTATAAAACACATTTGATACAACAGATACAATGCAGTTAATATGATCATGGGTCTCAAAACAAAAAGAACCATTCAGGTCCACATTAATCCAGATAAATTTGAAAAAGCATATTTTTCCACTACATTTTGGCCTTTTGTCCAAACTGAGACAGTGTTTTGTCAAAAATTAAAAAATTTGAAAACCGTTGTAGTGTGTACTCTGAAAATGGAGGCATTTGAAAAAGATGACACATCTTTAGTCATGTGATGCATATTGTATATATGTATTGCTATTTGCTTGAAGATTATTTAAGATGAATGTTACTTTTTGAGCAACCTTCATAAGATGACAGAATGTACTCTCGCAATTACTTCCCTGCAGCAAAAGAGGATGACATTTGCATTTTAGACCATACATGGAATGTTTATATGAATGTTTTGATTTTGTAAATGTGGACGTAGCCTTATTTTCTTATTAAACATGGCAAAAACATTTATTACAAAATGTAGAGACCTCCAGTATGACTAGACTAAGCAGATTCATTTGAATATTTAATAAGATATTTTTGATAGTAATAGACCGGAACTTATTCAATACTTTGTTTCTGTATGTGTATACTAAAACATTGGGGGAAATTGTAAATGAGAGTCTTTTTGTCATGTGCTCAGTGTATAAAGAGCGGTGAATCAGCACACAGCATAGGTCACACATTACACATGTGATATTTTACACAATCCTTCAAGATATTAGTGTTGCCCAAATGAGGTTGTTGGAAACATGACTCGCACTATATGCAAGGAATTTAGCTGAAGTATTTTCTCTCATGATTCAGTGCCAGCAAAAACAAGTCACTGGTCAAGCATCGACTGTGTTTTTTGAGGAAAGATTCTCTTAATTGATGACAGTCTGAGCTGGTTTTGATCTTTATTTCTTCAGTCTGTTACTCGGTGCTTTGCTGCAATCAGGGTTTCTGTTTGTGGCATTGTTGTTTTATCTATTTGAAAATACCCTTTAAGTGTGATTCGAATCTTCAGTGGTGTCTCATGTTTGTACTGGATTGTAGATGTTGGATAGTCTGTTTCGAGTGGTTCAGGTTATTTTGTCGGTGTTATTTCATTCTTCGGTACACAGTGTGTATATCTTCTGAATCAGATGACTGACTTCCCCTTTTCAAGATATCCAGAGCTCTCTCTTATGTAGAGACTAGAGAGTTATTACCCTGATCTGTTGATCGAATTTATTTTTTATTTTTTCAGTGTGATCATTTTATAACCGGCCATCTGCTCTTTAAATGTTATCGATGGATCCCCCTGTACTGCCGATTTGGTATCTCCTGGTATGACACTGGTCACCTCCCCATGATGAAGCCACGTGATAGAGCTGGTGACAGGAAGGATCAGCTGTGCCAGTCCCTGCAGGCTGCTTGGCTCTCTGGTGCACAGGTCTCCTGGGCAGTGCCAGCGAAGAGCGTAAATCGGCGCTCGCTCCCACACCGTCCTATAATGCTCTGCCTTCTCTCTTTATCCTCATCGGCACGGCACAGATTAACAACGATTATTTTCTCAGCAATCCTTGGATCGAAATTGCGTCGTAACAACGAGGGATGCTTGCAGAGCACAGGGAGAACAGTAGGTATGGAAAAAAACATGTTTGATCAGCGTGTCTCCATAGTGATTAGGCGTTTGTTTACAGTTTGGAGCCGTGTGTCACAGATTTATTTGCTGCAGTGGTGGTCTTGAAATGGCTTCTTACTTTCTGCTGAGGATCCTGGCAATCACACATTTTTGGATTCCACATGAGATTCTTGTATGCGCTGTCATAGTTTTTATATAATTAAAGGCTGAGGAAGGTAAAACAGATGAGTAGGCAAATGACAGATGGTGAAATGATGGTGCCGTTCTTCCCGAAGGAACGATGATGTGGAGCAACAAGAGGTTGCTGTGAGTTTCAGATGTAAGAAAGGGTTATATCTCATTTTTTGCATCTGGCATTGTGGGTGTCAGTGATTTCTTCACTGCTTCATCCTGGGAGTCATCCTCTTTTCTGGGAATTGTAAATTTTTTTTGAGACACCTGGTTTCTGGCTGCTTGTTGCGAATCAAGTCAGGACATGTTTGAAACCAAAGGCTTCATTAGACTCTGACTCATTCAACACTGTGATTTACACCGAAAGGGCTCTTGATTTCAAGAGGTAGATGTGGATTTGAGTGTGGGGGAACTAGTAATGTTGGTTAATATTTTGGATCATGCCACTTCAGCTTGTTGCTGTTCACAGCCATGACATCACCAGTTTATGTGTGCTCCTCCCCAGAGTTAAACAGTGATTTTTTTTTGGCTGTGGAGAAGATTTCAGTTAAATGTGGGCTTTGCAGAACAAAGTTACAGTGTCTTTGTTCAGGTATAAAATGACCTACAGTGGTTTCAGAGTTGAGATAAGTAGTAATTTGTTAATCATTAGGTTGGAGTTTAAATGCTAATTACTGTTACCTTGCCTGTAGTGTTGTCACGGTACCAAAATTTCAGTATTCGGTACCGATACCAGTGAAAATCCACGGTTCTCGGTACCAATTTCGGTACCAAAGCAAAACACAAAAACATGCTAATTGAACATTTTTATTAATAACGTTAAACAAAAATTAAATGTACAAAACCAATGCCATTCTTTATACTTATTTAAAATAGTTTCAAGTTTTTCCACAAGTAATAAAAGTATGAAAAAAGTAAACAAGTTTCACCCAAAAGTTTAGTCATAGTTCTGCTGCCGCTGAAAAATATGGAAATAATGTAGTTTTGTGATTGCGCATAAGTGCAGTGTCCCGTGAGAGTAACTCTACCGCTGAGCTAACACTGGTGTGAATGCATGTGGCTTTGTACATTATATTGAGACGGAGGGAGGCGCCAGAACTGCAGCTGATAGAATGTGCTAGCAGATACAACGATATTTCTTCAAAAGCATATCGTGGAAACATTCAAAAATCGTCATATCGCACACCCCTAACTACCAAGTATAATCAATCTCACACACACAAACAAGCACATCATTATATTAGCGTTAGCCGCGCTTATGCTAACGATTAACTACGTATATGCTAACGGCGATGTTTATTTCAATCCGAAATTCAAATTAAAATATGGAATAATATTCCCAACAGAACAGAAGCTCTAAATATTAAAAATGTAGTTGAAACTTACCTGCTTGAACTTGATCGGGGTGTTTTGTTAGTTTGATGCGTTTCCTCCTCTTGAGATCTTCACTGCTTTTATGAAGAGGTTGCCAGGTTTCCACAACAAAACCCGCCCAATCGCGTTTCGAGGGGGTCCCCGTTAAAAATCGCGTTCCGGGGATAAAATACGCGTGTTTTGGCGGGGTTCCCCTGGTAATTCGCATTCCAGGGGCTAAATATCACGTTAATGGGGTCGTTTTTCAACCCGCGGCAACAGTGTTAAAGCAGCCCAATTCCGCGGGAAACCGCAGACTTGGCAACACTGGAAGAGGATAGCTTCCTGATAGCGCATCAAGAACCGGGTTGACCGGGTACTCGGTACCACCGGTACTTAAGAAAACCTGGTACCGTAACGTTTTCATTTTTTTAGTACCGGCTTGGTACCGAAATACCGGGTCTTTTGACAACACTACTTGCCTGCATGATGGCATCTGTGGTGAAATGAATTTCACAGTAGACTTTTACTATACTTCAGTTAGAAAAAAAAAACAGCTTTGCAACTTTATTCTCAGTCAACTTTTGCTTTTGTACTGATTTTGTTGAGTGTTGCATCTCTTATTGTATTGATATTCTTCATGTGTGGTGCGCTGTACAGTATAACCTCTCAGTTTGCACTTGTATTACCGTTCTTGTTGATTCTTGAGGTTTAGTCGTAGTGCTTGACTTGAATTGCGCAAGTGTTAATAAACAAAATATTTGAGGGTGTATTATGCACTTTCTTGTAAGTTGCATTAGGTCAAAAATATCTTACAAGAACTTAAATGTAAATGTGGTAATTAGTTGTTAATGGTAAATCTGTTATGAAATGGCAATTTCCACAACCTGTAATAGTACACTTTAAAAAGGTGGTGGTGTTGATGATGATGAAAGAAATTCATACTTTATTAATTGAATAAGGGCTGGGCAAAAAAATCGAATGCGATTTTCATGCGAATCTCGTCAGTAAAGCCGCTTCTGGTGATTGGTAGTAAATCTCCAGCACGTGCTTTCAGATGGAGCGGCATTTACTACACAGAGCCGTAGATCACTGACAAGCTACACAAAATCGCGTTCAAAATCGCAGGCGATGAAAATCGCATTCGATTTTTTGCGCGGCCCTAAATTGAATTAACCAAAAGTGACTGTAAAGTCATTTATAATGTAACACATTATTTCTATTTTATTTGAATAAATGCTGTTCTTTTAAACTTTCTGTTCATCAAATAATCTTTTACCACAGTTTCCACAACAGCGCAACTGTTTTCAACATTGATAATAAGAAATATTTCTTGAGCAGCAAATCAATATACTTAGAATGATTTCTAGAATAATGACTGTTGCTTTGCCATCACAGGATGTATACTAAATTATTTTAAATTGTATTAAAGGCACAATATGTAAGATATTTTTATTAAAATATCCAAAAACCACGAACAATTTTATATATTTTGCTGACTTGTGTACTTACATTATCCCAAATGTTTCGAAGAATGTTTAAATCCAGAGAAATAAGCAATTTTAACTAGTGACACGGACCATGTCTATAGTGTCATTGTGTCACCTGCCAATGACGTCATAACCCCTCGATTTCCAGTTTTGTTTTTTAGAAAACATGGAAACACCAAAGATGCTTTAATATGACTTTGGCATAATAAAAGCTCCGCTGCTTTCGAGCCATGTGTCGTGCTCGTTCAGCGGCCTCGTTTCGCTTTGACGGCTTTCCGCCTCACTCTGCTTCATACTACGGCGTTAATAAATCTTTAATACATTAGCTCATCCATGAACATGATTTCTGCCTGAGTCCCGTCGGATTGCTTCGGCTGTGGGGATGAAGACGACAACTCCCATGATTCCACACTCAGTCACGGCGTCATCAAACTACGCCTTTGTTTTTTTGTTTGTTTTGAATACGCGCCCTCTAGTGGCAAAAAATTACATATTGTGCCTTTAATATTTCACAATATTTCTGTTTTTGCTGTGTTTTGCTCAGCTAAATGCTGAAAGATACTTTGAAATCTCATTTATAAACATTTAAATTAGACATTTGGACTAGCTTTTTGTAAACAGTCTTGTGGGATTTGCTCTTTGCTACATTTATGTTGTTTAATCAGTTACCTCATAGAATGGCTACTCATAAATAGAATTAATCAGTTTATTGTTGTTGTGTAAACATTAATTAATGGTGAATTACATTTTAAAGTTGTAGCTGCTGGCACATTTGAAATGGAAAAAACAATAACAAATCCAAGTGGCCGTTGACTGAATATTGTAGGAACGAGGTTTATGTGTGCTCAGGAATCCAGTAGGCTGTTTCGTATCGAGACACTCTCACTTGTTGTTGACTTGTAGCCTGTAGTCAGTGAGAAAAGTTCACTCTCGCTTCGGCATTTCCATCATTTCCAGCATAACAGTGACAGAGATGTGAGGGTTTTGTGTTTACGTCACCCAGTATTCCCAAGAGTCTTTGAAAGGCTTTTGAGAAAGCTGAAGCTGTGCTTTTTTTCTTCTTCTTCTCCGGACAGTCCTTTGGAGCTTACTTTGCTTTCTCAGACAGTCATTGGAGCTGGCAGCCCTCTAAGAAATGCTATGAAAGACTTAAAGCGTAAAAGGTTTAGCCACATTTTACTGAAGATTTCATGTCCCAGCAACCTTACTCCCCACCGATTTACATCAATTCTGGCTCTGTATGTCCCAAGGCAGGATTATTCATTGAGGAAGGACAAATAGGACTAAAGGACTAAACTTTTATTTATTTTTTTGTTTTTTCATTTTTGAAACACCTGTTAAACTAATTATAATTCGAGTTACAACCACTGTCTGAACACAAAGGCATTTTTTGATTATTTTAATTAAAACATTAGCGGTTCTCACAAGCTACTTCTTTTTTTGGTGAAGATTTTTATTATAATTTTTTGCCTTTCTGAGTTTACTTCCTACAGTATTTTATTCTGCTGTGTGTAACAGATGAATTCTCAATTTGAATAAAATAAAAAAATATATATATATCGCTCTCTCCTTTAAATATATATATATATATATATATTCTGCATATTTTCTCTAATTTTTGTTGTTACATACAAGACAGGAAAATAAAATAGTGAAAGAAATAAACTCAATTATAAACATCTGATACCATTGACAAATTCTGGTATTAACCATTGAAGCACATAAATGTTTTTAAATTTGGCACAAATTGCTTACACACACATACTTAATTGGTAAATTTAATGAATGAGAATGATTATTGCTCACAATTCATAAAAGCGTTCTAGGCCCATCCATCTCAATACAATAAATGATTTAAGTTATAAATGAAATATCTTTCCATGCGACCTATTGCATAATGTTATTTTTAGTAATAATGCGTTTATGCCTCTGGCTGTTACCATGTTTAGGTTATAATATCACTGATGTAAATTTGGGTTAAGATGTGTCCCCCTCAATGTCCACAGT
This sequence comes from Sinocyclocheilus anshuiensis, assembly GCF_001515605.1. Classification (NCBI taxonomy): domain Eukaryota; kingdom Metazoa; phylum Chordata; class Actinopteri; order Cypriniformes; family Cyprinidae; genus Sinocyclocheilus; species Sinocyclocheilus anshuiensis. The sequence continues at coordinate 1,564,144 of NW_015551032.1, read as the reverse complement.
GGTTACTGACATAGATAGGAGGATGGGGGTGCCATAGATAAGAAAGGTCTGGAATGTTTAAAAAAAAAAAGAAAAAAAAAAAGACTGGTCTACATTAAAACGTGACGTGATATTTATGTTGCTTTAACCAGTAGGAGGCCAAAGCATTTGTATGTCAAATTTAAGAGTGTTGCTGTTCTGTCCAGCTGAGTTGTGTTCATTATATTGTATGAAGGAATGACTCAGGGTGTCTTGAGAGCTCTTGTAATAATCAGAATGGTGACTGACATCTGAGAAACGAGTAAATGAGCTTTGAATGTTTAATGACTAGAGGAAGGAGCTGTTCTTGATGTATAAACATGTGTACTTTCTTACTCAGCAGAAATTATGGTACTTGAGGTGTTTCACATGCAGTTGGTTCTAGGGCTGTCAAAATGACTGAAAAACTAAATTAGAATTTTCCACTTAAATATTATGAAAATTCGAATTATATTCGAATTTAAAAGGCATAATTTCAGTTAGGGGGAAAAAAGCTTTTGGCTTCTCTCCTGAGGCCACAAGAGGGTGCATCGAGCAAAATATTATGCACGTTTCTTCAAAGCGTAATAAAATAACACGACTATCTTTGAAAAAAAGTGCATAATGTTTAAAATAATGTTTATGAACCATATATAATTAATAAAGTTGCTTAAACAATTAGAAAAAAAAACAGCTCCATGTTATGTCACTTGCGGCACCGACCCCCACTTAGAACTAATCATTTAGTTCAGTAAAAGAACAGACACTACAATTAAAAACTGAACGCGGCTGCTCAATGCAGCGTGCTGAACGACAGTCGCATCACAGATCAGATTTCATTTATGCAGTGAGGAGGGTGAGTCGAGCTGACTGACAAGAAGAGTGAGGTGAGACAGACAAGACGATGGCGGATGATTTAGTTTCGAAACGAGATGCAAAAGCGCCTGTTTGGCAATATTTTGGATTTTGAAAAGCCTGTTGATTTTGCCATTTATCTAAGGTGATTTTGGAAGTTTTTTTTAAACATTCGTTTCTTATTTAATTGGTTCCACATTGTTTGCTGATTTTTAATTTATTTAAACTTTGTGTCATTTATTTATTTATTTTTTACATCAAGGTGTATGCCATGCCTCCAAGCTTTCTTACTTGTTTTGCTAATAAACATTCCACGTTTCTTATTTATTTGGTTATATATTATACAGGTTTACTTTGCCTATTTCCAGTTTTGTATACCTATTTAAACTATATGTAAGTTATTTGTTATTTTATATTAGGCATAGCCTGTAGCATGGTGTATTTTTATTAGTTTTGTTAATAAAAGTTCTATGTTTTATATATAGGCTAAAGTGAGTTTGACGTTGTATTTTGTTGTTGCCTTCAAGCAATTGACGCCTAACTGCCGCTAATTCAAAAGTGAAAGTAAAATGCACACGGCGCTTTTAAGCTATTTAAAAGCGAAGGAAAGCGAGGAAAAGAGGGGAAATTCAAACGAACTAAAAACGAACAATTGATTTACGCCGAATTGCCGCTATTTGAAAGTGAAAGTAAAATGCGCATGTAGCTTTTACAAGCTATTTAAAAGCGAAGGAAAGCGAGGAAAAGATTTCCCACGGTGATACCAGTACTACCGGTGTTGTCACACGTCGATTAACCGGTGGGAAAATTTCCTCACCATCACAACCCTACCATGCATGTATGTATAGTTTAATACAAAGGACCGAAAACCAATCACAAAGAGTAGGCTACTTTCTTCATTTAA